>NC_092741.1:127911717-128214747 GCF_047496795.1 Chiloscyllium punctatum | reverse complement strand
CATTGAATTGAATATGTGCCAAAAATTCAGGCATATTGAGTTTCGGGTTCTTTCTATTGAGGAGATAGGGTGCTGAGGACACAAAGGCCATATAACAAAGAAAAAAAGAATGCATTTTTGTGTTCTTTGAATTCAGAATCTCTTTGCAGGAGCATTTTCCATTTTAACAGTTTAGCTTCAACCGAACCCATGCAGGGTGTTAGATATGCCAGATTCGAGTTAAGGCTGTTTTATCAGGGCCCTCCTGTGTTAAAGTGATAGTGTCCCTATCCCTGGACTGGAAGACCTGAGTTCAAGTCCTACCTGGTTCAGAGATGTATAATAACATCTCTAAAAATATTGTTTAGAAAAATAGGTTATTCTTTTGAAAAATGACTTGTTTTTATGGTCTAAAAATGTATTCAAACTGAGACTTAGCTAGAACACGTGCCATGTGACTGTCATCCTCTCTGGTTTTCCGCACAATGTTCTGTAGGACTTGAAGCAATTTTATTTTGTTAAAATGTACCTGATTCATAAGTGCATTATCAAACAATTCAAGTCAGATATTTCAGAAAATACAATTATAATAACACATTTCTCATTTAAGCTTTGCATTCTTGTGTACCTACAACTGAATTGTAAAGTTGGATCACACGCTAAATATCACAAGAAACCATACATATCCCATTTCAAGCTAACAGGGGTCCAGTAAGTTGACAAACCCTTAGGATATTATGACAAGAAGACCTTAGCTATTGGCATTTCCCCATCGCACCTTGGTGGCAGCTGTCCCAAGTGTTCAGTATGTCCCTCAGCATGTCATGCTGGACCTTGAAATGTGCCTGTCTGCAAAGCATGATAGAGGACAACTCTTTGCACTGGAAGATCAAAAGGTTCTGGCAGTGTCTATCACTGAGATGATGGCCCTCTAGGTGCAATTACAATACCAAATCAAGTTGTAAAATGATGGTAGCACAGAACATAGCTGTTTGACTGACTGTCAATGCTGAATCTCTGCAGGAAGCTGTCCCCACTTTGAGTCCTCACCTTTTAGCCTGACAATTTTTATTTCCTTTTCACATGCTTATCTAATTCCCTTTTGAGTGCCCTTATTGAACCTGCCTTCACCACACTGAGGCTGTGCATTGCAAATTATAATCACACTGCATTAAAAACCAGTTATTACTCATGTTGCATTTTTTAAACTATTCACCATAAATAAGGTTTAGTTCTTGATCCTTCCAAAGTGGTTATTCCCCATCTATTCTGTCCTGACCATTTAATGATTTTGAGCCCCTCAATTAAGTTTGTTCCCAATGTTCTGTCCTCTAAGGAGAACAGTATTTATTTAACTTGTTTGAGATGTGTAACTAAAAATAAAGTTTCCAGTATAATGTTACACACACTTCCACCACAAAGATGCATTAAAAGAAAACTACAAGTCTAGCAAAATTGTTCTTCTCTGAAATCAGTAAAGCAATTTGATGTAATAATGCAGAATACTGCTGAGTCAAGTACAAACTGAAAATATAGGTGCAGAGATCACTGGACAAACACAATGGAGGATTGTTTGAGATCCAGGATTGTGATTAATTTTGCAAGTATAAATTTGTTTGGATAGTTGGTTTGATGGAGAGACATAAAACATCAAGGAAACTTGGGCATGTTGTAGTCTAAAATAAATCACATAATCTGTTTGTCTCCAGGGGACTTGTTGGGCTGAAGGGCCTGTTTACACACTGTGGGGAATTTAATCCATTCTAATATTCTCAATCCAAACTTGCATTCATGTAACCATAGTACTGGTTGTGGATTGGGAAATGGATTAGACATTGGGTTTACATTTTGAATTGGAATGCTTTGGCCGTAACACACATTTCTAAATACAAAAACTGAAGGAATTCTGGTAGGTAGAATTAGATGATGAATAACATTTCAAATTACCTAATTACACAAGTATTTTCCCTGTACTATCTTTTAAATGGTTTTTGTGAATCAAATCAGCCAATAGCTAATAACGTAAAGAGTTTTCTCTATGAATAGTGGTGGTCATTTGATATGTCTGAAAGCCAATTGAAGCTAATGTACAGTCTGATATTCAAACATTATGAGAGATGAGGGATTCTAGAATTATGAAATATTGAATCAGTATCTGAAAGGGAGTTCTCACTAATTTTGGGGAGTGGAATGATACTGTTGTCTTTTTGGGCAAAATAAAAATTGGCACATAAGCTTCTGTAAAATGTCAGAAACTGTTGGAAGAACTCAGAAGATCTGGCAGCATCCATGGAGAGAAAGCAAAGTTAATATTTTGGGCCAGTTTGGGACCCTTCTCCTATGATACGATGGGAAAGAAGCAAATGCTTATTTCTTCTGTATTAAGCAATTACTTTTCAAAGGTGTTACCTGACATCACAAAATAAACTCCACCTATTGGGATATAAAGGACTGTTCTTAGGAGCAGCTAACCAGTTTGTTAGGTTTGTCTGTACCAGGATGTTCAGTTTCAACAATTTGTACTTACTCTTAAGCATACTCTGAGTCTTATAAAGGACTCCTATGTTTCTCAGACGCAATGTAACTAGCTATTAAGTGCTATGCAGTAAACCTATTCAGTTTATCAAAACTGCTGAAGTGTGATCATCCTTACATATTTGGTATCAGTAATTTAACAGTACTGACTGTGATGAGGTCAGCCAGGTGGACTTCATAGAATATGTGTTCCCTGATTGGGGCTGTTAATCTCATCCAATCAGGAAGACCTGGAAGACAGATATAAGCAGGAGTGTCAGAGGTTCTGGTCATCTGAGAGCTGCCTCTGAGGGAACCAAACCAGCGTTGAGTAACACACACGTAATAAAGGGTGACTTGGTGATGGGATACCAGATTCATATGCCAATACTGATACTAACAGATTAATACCAAGAGGAAGAATTGGGGCCAGTAAACCTACCTGTAGCATCCTAGCTAGCTCTTGCACACATGACCACAGCAGTTAGTATTCTGGCAATGCTGAAATTTGAAAATCCAGAATTATGAACCATCGAGTCATAGAGATGTACAGCATAGAAACATACCCTTCAGTCCAACTCGTCCATGCCAACCAGATATCCCAACTTAATCTAGTCCCACTTGCCAGCACCCGGCCCATATCCCTCCAAACCCTTCCTATTCATATAACCATCCAGATGCCTTTTAAATGTTGCAGCTGTATCAGACTCCACCACTTCCTCTGGCAGCTCATTCCATACACGCACGACTCTCTGAGTGAAAAAGTTGCCCCTTAGGTCTCGTTTATATCTTTCCCCTCTCACCATAAACCTATGCCTTCCAGTTTTGGACTCCCCCACCCCAGGGAAAAGACTTTGTCTATTTATCCTATCATGTCCATCTTGATTTTACAAACTTCAGCCTCCGACACTCCAGGGAAAATAGCCCCAGCCTTTTCAACCTCTCCCTATATTTCTAATCCTCCAACCCTGGCAACATCCTTGTCGATCTTTCCTGAACCCTTTCAAGTTTCACAATATCCTTCTGATTGGAAGGAGACCAGAATTGCATGCAATATTCCAAAAGTGGCCTAACCAACATCCTGTGCAGCCGCAACATGACCTCAAACTGCTATACTCAATGATCTGGCCAATAAAGGAAAGCATACCAAACACCTTCTTCACTATCCTATCAACTTGTGGCTCTACTTTCAAGGAGCTGTAAACCTGCATTCCAAGGTCTCTTTATTCAACAACACTCCCTAGGATCTCACCATTAAGTGTATAAGTCCTGCTAAGATTTGCTTTCCCAAAATGCAACACCTCGCATTTATCTAAATTAAACTCCATCTGCCACTCCTCAGCCCATTGTCCCATCTGATCAAGATCCCATTGTACTCTGAGGTAACCTTCTTTACTGTCCACTACACCTCCAATTTTGGTGCCATCTGCAAATTTACTAACTATACCTCTTATGTTCATATCCAAATCATTGATATAAATGATGAAAAGTAATGGACCCAGCACCAATCCTTGTGGCACTCCACTGCTCACAGGCCTCCAGTCTGAGAAACAACCCTCCACCACCACCCTCTGCCTTCTACCTTTGAGCCAGTTCTGATCCAAATGGCTAGTTCTCCTGTATTCCATGAGATCTAACCTTGCTAATCAGTCTCCCATGGGGGAACATTGTCGAACACCTTACTGAAATCCATGTAGATCATGTCCACCACTCTGCCCTCATAAATCCTCTTTGTTACTTCAAAAAACTGAATCACGTTCATGAGACCAGAATCCCATTGCATGCAATATTTGTAATGGTAGAAATTAGGCCTCCACTCTACACCTGAAAAAGGCATTCTGTTTGGAAAGAATGGGATAAAAAAATGAAATCACTACAGTCTCACCAGACCAAATGGCTACTCTGTTATTTGAGAGAGACAACTGGTGGTGGTTTAACCTGATTGTCACCAAGCTTCAGTTGAGGAGAGGGATTAAGAAGGAGAGTACATCATGGCGACTTCAGTGGGTGCAGGAATTGAACCCACTTTGTTGGTGTAACTCTACTTTGCAAACCAGCTGTCTATCCAACTGTATAAACATGCTTGAGGCTGTTCAGGTAAGGAAAACTAAGAGTTATGGATGCTGGAGATCTGAAACAGAAACAGAAATTGCTCATGAAACTCAGCAGGTCTGGTAGTAGCTTAGGAGAGAAAACAGAGTTAATGTTTTGAATCTGGTGACTCTTCATCAAAACTCTGGTGACCCTTCATCAGAACAGATGAGTTTTGATGAAGAGTCACCAGACTTGAAATTTTAACTCAGCTTTGGCCCCATAGATGCTGCCCGAACTGTTGAGTTCCACCAGCAATTCTATTTTATTCTCTTTATGTAGGATTGCATTCACTGGAATACAGCCAGTGCTAATTTCTTATCCACAAACCACAGGCATTTTCATTTTGAGGGAAGCTTGGCTTTTTTATGGTAATCATCTTTATTATGTGTACCAGTTTACAAATACAGGGAAACAATGGAACAGCACAAAACATTGTTATTAAAAACAAACTATTCATGTCTTTCCTATCAGACCTGGTTGGATCATGAAAGTTTCATGATAACATGGCCATGTATTGTATTGAGGCATATAATGGATGTTTGATTCCTTCCTGTTGTACGTTTGACAGACTGTTGACAGCAAGTAATAGGCTTTTGTTTAAGACTACACAGAAATTTTAAGACGTTTGGATAAGAAAAAGGTGGCTTTTGTATGCATCTCCAAATTTTATGTCATTGCGGTGCCTGTTACCTCTGTATCTTGGTACTCCTGTGATGCAGGGTATGCAAAATGATTTAATTTAGGGTTTGGATATTGAACTGTTGGCATGTGGGTTTTGGTCAGTATATGAAAGGGTTTATTAATGAATTTATCAGTATTTCTGGAACTATGGTTTTGTTAAAACAGTATGAGAGGGCAAGTGTCCCTGGATTTATTGATGAAACTGATTCATATGAGAAAGGTTGAAGTGCAGACAAAGTAAATGTTGAAGATTTAGAAGAATCAGGAAGTAATTTTTGTTTTGCTTAGGGAAACCTTCATATCTTTTGTTCTCGGTTCTCATTGCATTAGGATGTGAAAACACAATTCCTCTGAAGAAAGGAGATAATTCTGAAAAATTGGGAAATAAGTTTACTTAAGGTGAAGTTTTTGGTTTCAAAGGTAAAGACCACAAATGTTTGGTGAAATCCCTGAAAGGGTTGTGTAAATCTGAAAAAGTTGAAGTTCAGTTGTCTGAATACATAAAGCAGAAGCTATCAAATTCTCAAGACTGGAATTGAAAGACTGGAAATGAAACCTACAGAGATGAGAATTATTTCTGGTGTTTGAGTACAGTAAAGTGGTGGTGTCAGGATAGATGGAATCATATTTTTACTCAGTGTTGCAAAATCTTTCATACTCTGTTTTATGTCAGTAACTTGGTTTTTTCCTACTTTATCTTGTTTTTTGTGCAGTAAACTTCTGTTTGCTTAAAACCAGATCTGCAGCATTGCTTGTGTTTGAGTTAAAGAGCATCCTTGTTAACTTTTTAAAATATCCAACACGTGAAGTTTGGGTTTGGTATCTGACTGGTCCAGCAGTATCAGCAACTGTGATCTTTATATTCCCGAGGTCCGATATGATGAAGTGGCTAAGTACTTGCCTTGATTTTTCCTGAGGTTCCCTGATTTATTCCTCTGATTGAATTAGAAGACTGGCAGAAAGTCTGGTGAAACAGAGAGAGGCTGCTGATATCCTGTCAGAGAGTCATAGAGATATACAGCACAGAAACAGATTCTCCGGTCAAACTTGTCTGTGCCGACCAGATATCCCAACCCAATCTCGTCCCACCTGCCAGCACCTGGTCCATGTCTTTCCAAACCCTTCCTATTCATATACCCATCCAGATGCCTTTTAAATGTTGCAATTGTGCTAGTCTCCACCACTTTATCTGGCAGCTCATTCCACACACACACCACCCTCTACATGAAAAAGTTGCCCCTTAGGCCGCTTTTATATTTTTCCCCTCTCACCCTAAACCTATGCCCTCTCGTTCTGGACTCCCCTCCCTAGGGAAAAAGACTTTTTCTATTTATCCGATCCATGCCCCTCATGATTTTGTAAACCTCTATAAGGTCAGCCTCCGACTCTTCAGGGGAAACAACCCAAGCCTATTCAGCCTCTCCCGATAGCTCAAATCCTCCAACCCTGGCAACATTCTTATAAATCTTTTCTGAACTCTTTCAAGTTTCACAACATCCTTCCGATAGGAAAACCAGAATTGCACGTAATATTCCAAAAGTGGCCTAACCAACGTCCTGTGGACCCGCAACATGATATCCCAACTCAATACTCTGACCAATAAAGGATAGCATACCAAACACCTTCTTCACAATCTTATCTACTGTGACTCAACTTTCAAGGAACCATGAACCTGCACTCCAAGGTCTCTTTTTTCAGCAACACTCTCTAGGACCTTATCATTCAGTGTATAAGTCCTGAGTGTGGTGCTGGACAAGTACAGCAGGTCAGGCAGCATCCGAGGAGCAGGAGAATCAACATTTCTGATCACTAGCATCTGCAGACCTCACTTTCTCCTCGTGTAAAAGTCCTGCTAAGATTTGCTTTGCCGAAATGCAACACCTCGCCTTTATCTAAATTAAACTCCATCTGCGAGTCCTTAGCCCATTGGCCCATCTGATCAGGATCCCGCTGTAATCTGAGGTAACCTTCTTTGCTGTTCACTGCACCTCCAATTTTAGTGTCATCTGCAAACTTACTCAATATACCTCTTATGTTCACATCCAAATCACTTATATAAATGATGAAAAGTAATGGACCCAGCACCAATCCGTATGGCATTCCATTGGTCACAGGCCTCCAGTCTGAAAAACAACCCTCCATCACCACTCTCTGTCTTCCACCTTCAAGCCAGTTCTGTATCCAAATGGCTAGCTTTTCTGTATTCCATGAGATCTAACCTCGCTAACCAGTCTCCCAAGGGGAACATTGTCGAACGCCTTAATGAAGTCCATATAGATCACGTCTACTGCTCTGCCCTCATCAGTCCTCTTTGTTGCTTCTTCAAAAAATGCAATCAAGTTTGTGAGACATGATTTCCCACGCACACTGCCTTGTTGACAATCCCTAATCAGTGATCGCCTTTCCAAATACATGTACATCCTGTCCCTCAGGATTCCCTCCATCAACTTGCTCACCACTGACAACAGGCTCACTGATCTAGCGTTCCCTGGCTTGTCCTTACCACCTTGCTTAAATAGTGAAACCACATTAGCCAACCTCCAGTCTTCCAGCACCCTACATGTGACTATTGATGATAAAAATATCTCAGTAAGGGACCTAGCAAACACTTCCCTCGCGTCCCATAGAGTTCAAGGGTACACCTGATCAGGTCCTGGGACTTATCCACTTTTTTGCATTTCAAGACATCTAGCACTTCCTCTTCTGTAATGTGAACACTTTTCAAGATGTCACCATCTATTTCCCTACATTCTATATCTTCCGTGTCCTTTTCCACAGTAAACACTAATGCAAAGTACGCATTCAGTTTCTCCCCATCTCTGTGGCTCCACACAAAGGCCACCTTGCTGAATTTTGAGAGGCCCTCTTCTCTCCCTAGTTAGCCTTTTGTCCTTAATGTATTTATAAAAATCCTTTGGATTCTCCTGAACTCTATTTGACAAAGCTGTCTTATGTCCCCTTTTTGCTCTCCTGATTTCCCTCTTAAATATACTCCTACGGCCTTTATACACTTCTAAGGATTCACTCGATCTATCCAGTCTGTACCTGACATATGATTCCTTCTTTTTCTCAACCCTCAATTTCTTCAGTTATCCAGCATTCTCTTGACCAACTAGTCCTTTCCTTTTTTATCTTGATTTTCCTGCCATTTTAATGGGAGAATGCTTTTGAAAAATTCTATTCACTATCATTTCCCCACTTTGATGTGAGGTCAATGCCAAAGCATGATAGTACTGTCGTCCACCTATTTGCAACCATTCAGTGATTTCAAACAACCCCAACTTTTGAGCATTGGCTCAAATGTTTTGAAGTTGCTGGGTTGATGTACAAGACATTGTGCAAATTGCACTGCCAACTACAATGTTGCATTTTCTCTGTTCACAAACATTTGCAAGATGATAATGGTCCATTAAAACATTACATTTGTTCACAAAAGATCAAAGTGTGCAATTTTTTTTAGCAGTTGTAGATTATCCAAGTGTGGTCAATCGCAAAAAAAAACACATAAGAGCACATCATTTTCATTAGTAAAGGTCAGAAAGAAAATGGGTTTCAAACTGTGGGGAAAGAAATAATTCAAGTTTAATGGTTATTTGATTAATGAGTGTGTTACTTAATGGAATCATGAAATAATTATATCCCTCATTCTGATCCAGCAAAAAGGATTTAACAGCAGTAAGTTCATTATATGGACTTGCATGCTGCCATAGAACCATTCGAGGATCCTAATATTCAAATGTCATCCAGTTGGAACTTGAGATAAACAAAACAAATGACAGTATAATTTAGAAGAGTTCTGACTATTATTAACTGCCATCTGGGAGGCATCAGGAATCAGTGGCATCAATTCCACTCTACTGAGCCAGGCTGTCATTTTTTAGTCTCTGTTAGCAACCAAAATTACTTTAAAGCACATTTCATGTGCCAGTAATCACTTGCATAGCAACCCAGCTCTTCACTTATTCAACTCCATTTTTAGCTCAGTAGAAATGTTTTAGTCAAGGAACTTTAAACAAATGTCTGCAATCGTTTTGCGAGTAGCTTTGATTGGCTGATATTGTCATGCTCACCCACTTACACATCTCTCCTTATTTTCATTTCCTTTACAGTCAAAGTACATAGAACATAGAACAGTACAGCATAATACAGGCCCTTTGGCCCTTGAGGTTGCGCTTAATGTTTATCCCACTCTAAGATCAAACTAACCCAATAACCTATATTTAACAACCATCCATATGCCTATCCAAGAGCCACTTACATGTCCCTAATGTATCTGACTCAACTACCACTGCTGGCAGTGCTTTCCACACACCCACCACTCTCAATGTAAAGAACCTACCTCTGACATCGTCCCTAAACCTTCCTCTAATCACCTTAAAATGATATTGTGATAGCTATTTCGGCCATGGGAAAAATTCTCTGGCTATCCACTTCATTTATGCCTCTCATCATCTTGTACACCTCTATCCAGTCACTTCTCGTCCTTCTTCACTCCAATGAGGAAAGCCCTAGCTCCCCCAACCTTACTTTAGAAGACATCCCCTCCAGTCTAGGCAGCAATCTGGTAAATTTCCTCTGCACCCTCTCTAAATCTTCCACATCCTTCCTATAATGATGCGACCAGAACTGAACACAATATTCCAAGTGTTGTGTAGCCAGGGCTCTATGGAGCTGCAGCATAACCTTGTGGCTCTTGAACTCGATCCCCCTGCTAATGAAAGCCAATGCACCATATACCTTCTTAACAACTCTATCAAACCCCTGGGTGGCAACTTTGAGGGATCTTTGGATGTGGACCCCAAGATCCCTCTGCTTCTTTGCACTGCCAAGAATCCTGCCTTCAACCCTGTAATCTGCATTCAGATTTGACCTTCCAAAATGAATCAATTCATACTTTTACAGGTTGAACTCCATTTGCCACTTCTCAGCCCAGCACTACATCCTGTATATGTCATGCTACAACTTACAACAGCTCTCCAAACTAAGCACAACTCCACCAACCTTCATGTTATTGGCAAACTTACTGACCCACCCTTCCACTTCCTCATCCAAGTCATTAATAAAAATCACAAAGAGCAGAGGTCCCAGAACAGATCCCTGCTGAACAACACTGGTCACCAAGCTACAGGCTGAATATTTTCCATCTACTACCACCCTCTGTCTTCTCTGGGCCAACTTTCTCTGTATCCCACGCCTCCTTACCTTCTGAATGAGCCTTGCTAAAATCCAAAAACACCTCATCCACTGCTCTACCTTCATCAATTGTTTTGTAACATCCTCAAAGTATTCAAGAAGGCTTGTGAGGCATGACCTGCCCCTGATGAAACCATGCTGATTATCTCTAATCAAGCTATGTTTTTCCAAATAATCATAAATCCTGACTCTCAAAATCCTTTCCAATAATTTGCCCACCAACAATGTAAGACTGACTGGTCTGTAATTCCCACAGTTATCCCTATTCTCTTTCTTGAACAAGGGAATAACATTTCTCACCTTCCAATCATCTGGTACTACTCCAATAGACAGTTTGGATGCAAAGATCATCACCAAAGGCTCAGCAATCTCTTACCTCACTTCCTATAGTAACCTTGAGTATATCACATCTTGGCTGAGAGTGTGGTGCTGGAAAAGCACGGCAGGTCAGGCAGCATCCGAGGAGCAGGAGAGTCGATGTTTCGAGCATAAGCCCTTCATCAGGAATGAGGCTTGTGGGCTGAGGGGTTGACAGATAAATGGGAGTGGTATGGGACTGGGGGGAAGGCCTTTACCTGCCCTTGACCTCTTCATTTCTAACTGCCCCAGTGACATCGACTGCCTCAACCTGTCCAACCCCTCACCCACTCCAACCTCCCATCCTGGCAACATGCAGCCCTCCATTCCAACCCCAACTTCACCATCAAATTAGCAGACAAGGGAAGGCGGAGGGGAGCTGTGGTAGTATGGCGCACCAACTCTACACCACTGAAGCCAGGCGCTAACTCGCAGGCACCTCTTTCTACTGTCCCTTCACCACAACCTCACCTCCCATCACCAAACCATAATCTCTCAGACCATCCAAAACCTCATTACCTCTGGGGATCTCCCATTCACAGCTTCCAACCTCACTGAAAAGAAACACGCGCTGCCCAATTGTACCTCCTACCCAAGATTTACAAACCTGACCTCCCCGGTCGACCCATTGTCTCAGCCTGGTCCTGTCCCACTGAACTCATCTGTGCATTTCTTGTCCTGTCTACCTTAGTCTAAGAACACCCCACCTACATTCGGGACACCACCCACACCTTCCACCTTCTATAAGTGGCTCAATGGTTAGCACTGCTGCCTCACAGCGCCAGGGTCCCACATTCAATTCCAGCCTTGGGTGACTGTCTGTGTGGAGTTTGCACATTCTCCCCGTGTCTGCATGGGTTTCCTCCGGGTGCTCGGGTTTCCTCCCACAGTCCAAAGATGTGCAGGTTAGGTGAATTGGCCATGCTTAAATTGCCCATAGTGTTAGGTGCATTTGTCAGAAGGTTACTCTTCGGAGGGTTGGTGTGGACTTGTTGAGCCAAAGGGCCTGTTTCCACACTGTTGGGAATCTAATCAAGACATTTGTTACCCCAGCCCCCTATGCCTTATCTTCCTCATGTACATCCAGGCCCTGTACACATCTATTCACCATGACAAAGGCCTCCAAGCCCTCCATTTCTTCCTCTCCTGCTGTCCCAACCAGTATCCTTCCACTGACACTGTCATCCGCCAGGCTGAACAGGTCCTCATCCTCAACAACTTATCCTTCCAATCCTCCCAATTACTCCAAACCAATGGGATAGCCATGGTCACTCACATGGGCCCCAGCTACGCCTGTCACTTTGGCAGATATGTGGAACAATCCATCTTCCACAGCCACACTGGCACCATTCCTCATCTTTTCCTCAGCTACAATGATGACTGTATCAGCGCTATCTTGTGCTCCCATGAGGAGATTGAACAGTTCATCAACTTTCATCCCAACCTCAAATTCACCTGGACCATCTTGGACACCTCCCTCCCCTTCCTGGACCACTCCACCTCCAACTCTGGTGACAGACTAAGCATGGCGATCTACTACAAATCCACTGACTCCTATGCTGCCTCCTGTAAAAATGTAATTGCTTATTCCCAATTCCTCCACCTCCACTGGATCTGCTCTCAGGATGGCCAATTCCACCATTGAAAATCCCAGATGGCCTTCTTCTTCAAAGACCACAATTTCCCCTCCCTCATAGATGCCAGCACATCTCTTCCACTTCCCACATGTCAGCTCTTGAACCCCTCCTCTCCAAATGCAACAAGGACAGAATCCCCCTGATCCTCAACTTCCATCCCACCAACCGCTGTATATATCGCGTCATCCTTTGCCACTTCTGTCACCTACAAATATACCCCACCACTAGGGGTATATTTCCCTCCCCATCCCTTCAGCATTTCAGAGAGACCACTCCCTCCGCAACTCCTTTGTCAGATCCAACTCCCACCAGCCCACATGTCACTCCCGGCACCTTCCCCTGCCACCAGAGGAAGTACAAACCCTGCACCCACACCACCCCCCTCACACCCTTCCTAGGCCCCAAAAAGGATCCTTCCACATCTGACAGAAGTTTACCTGTACCTCCACCAATGTCATCTACTGTATCCGCTGCACCCAATGTGGCGTCCTTTACATTGGAGACACAAGATGCCAACTTGCAGATCATTTCAGAGAACATCTCTGGGACATCTGCACCAACCAACCCCACCGCCCTGTGGCTGAACACTTCAACCCTCCCTCCCACTCCTCCAAGGACATGCAGGTCCTGGGCCTCCTCTATCACCAAATCCTAATCACCTGACACCTGGAGGAAGAACACCTCATCTTCTGCCTTGGGACCCTGCAACCACATGTGATTAATGTAGATTTTCACCAGTTTCCTCATTTCCCCTCTTCCCACCTTATCCTAGTCCCATGCCTCCAACTCGGCACCATACTCTTGACCTGTCCATCACCATTCTCACTTGTCCACTGCACCCTCCTCTCCAACTTATCACCTTCTCCCCCACTTTCATCTACCTATTGCACTCCTAGCTACCTTCCCCCAGCCCTATCTGCCTCCCACTTATCTCTCAGCCCCCGGCCCACAAGCCTCATTCCTGATGACGGACTTATGCTCGAAACATCAACTTTCCTGCTGTTTGGATGTTGCCTGACTGGCTGTGCTTTTATCCAGCACCATATTCTTCGACTCTGATCTCCAGACTCTGCAGTCCTCACTTGCTCCTATAGCACGTCTGGTCCAGGAGATTTATCTATCCTCATGTTTTTCAAAATTTCCAGCACATCCTCCTTCTTAACATCAACCTGTTTGAGCATATCAGCCTGTTTCAGGCTGTCCTCACAAATGACAAGGTCCGTCTCACTAGTGAATACTGAAGCATAGTAGTCACTAAGGACCTCCCCTACCTCCACCGACTCTAGGCACGCTACCTCCACTATCCCTGATCGGCCCTACCCTCACTCTGGCCATCCTCTTGTTCCTCAAATCAGTGTAGAATGCCTTCGGGTTTTCTTTAATCCTGGATTAGTGGTGCTGGAAGAGCACAGCAGTTCAGGCAGCATCCAACGAGCAGCGAAATCAACGTTTCAGGCAAAAGCCCTTCATCAGGAACAAAGGCAGTGAGCCTACCTTTTCTTTAATCCTACCCACCAAGCTTCTTCATGCCAGCTTCTAACTCTCCAAAGTCCGTTCTTCAGTTCCTTCTTGGTTAGCTTGTAACCCTCTAGAGCCCTGTCTGATCCTTGCCTCTTCAACCTTAAGTAAGCTTCCTTCTTCCTATTGATTAGATGTATTCAGCTGTACTCACTCTCTGTTCCTAGCCTCATTAGCCCGTGGCACCGGTAGCAATTCTGTGATTACTACTCTGCTCGTCCTGCCTTTTTGTTTCGAACCTAACTCCCTTTATTCACTTTTCAGGACCTCATCCCTTTTCCGAGCTATGTCAATGGTACCAATGTGTACCACGACTTCTGGCTGCTCACCCTCCCCCTTATGAATCCTGTAGACTCAATCACACTCACTAGCTTGCTAACCCAAACTACATTTGATCATCAGCAGCTATAAGGTTAATATATAAACTGCACATTGCCACAACACAAAAAAGAGCCTGTAAGCTTCTTTTAGGGAAACTGAGAATTGTACACATCTGTTTCTCACAATGCTCCAAACAACTGGGCTCTTACCCTCTTCACTTTTTTTAGATTAGATTAGATTAGATTACTTACAGTGTGGAAACAGGCCCTTCGGCCCAACAAGTCCACACTGCCCCGCCGAAGCGTAACCCACCCATACCCCTACATCTACATTTACCCCTTACCTAACACTCTGGGCAATTTAGCATGGTCAATTCACCTGGCCTGCACATCTTTGGACTTAGTTAAAAATGATCTGGCGTCTTGATTTATCATTGATCAAAGGATGCCTTGTTGTTACATATTTTACAAGGAATTCCCATTTGTGAATATTTGGCAGGAGGTTGTATCACATAGGGAGCCCCTGTAAAGGTGGGAACCTCACAGAAGATGAAATAGTTAGGAAAGATGTCTTTGGAAACCTGCACTTAGGGCTGCCAGGGTTGGATCTCAAAGAATTGATGGCGTCAAACCAATTTACCATGAGCATAAACCCCATAAACCTTATCCAAATATTCACTCACACAATGTGGACATCTCTGGCTAAGCCAGTATTTATTGCTGATCCTTAGTTGTTAAGACTGAACCACATTACTAGTTCTGGAGTCACATGTCGGCCAAACCAGATAAGGATAGCAGATTTTCTTCTCCAAAGCATACTGTTGAACCAGACGGGGTTTTCCAACAATTGACAATGGTTTCATTGTCATCATTGGACCCATAATTCCAGATTTGTTCTTGAATTCAAATCCCGCCATCTGCCATGGTTCTTCAAATAAGGACTCTGGATGGAACCTTCATGGCTCCACAATGATGTGAGTGTTAGCAAATCGCTTGGGAAAACTGTGTGAAATCAACAGAATGAGATTTACCAAGTTTTGAATGGCAAGATAAGAATTTCACTTATGAGCAGTGGGAAGCCTATTTACATCAATTTTACACACATTAACATTCAATTATTACCTAAGCCTACCTTGTTTATTTGCATTTCCATACCTTCCACCCCTTGGCGAGAAACCAGTTGGCAATAGTTCCCAACATGCATAGCAGTGTGGGTATCTGGTGACTCCAACTCGCCACTTACTTTTACGGAACTCAATCTTGGATAGAAGTCCCGATATGGTGGCACGGTGGCACAGTGGTTAGCACTGCTGCCTCAGAGACTCAGGTTCAATTCCTGCCTCAGGCGACTGACTGTGTGGAGTTTGCACATTCTCCCCGTGTCTGTGTGGGTTTCCTCCTGTTCCAAAAACGTGCAGGTTAGATGAATTGGCCATGCTAAATTGCCCGCAGTGTTAGGTGAAGGGGTAAATGTAGGGGAACGGGTCTGGGTAGGTTGCGGTTCGGCGGGTTGGTGTGGACTTGTTGGGCCGAAGGGCCTGTTTCCACACCATAAGTAATTTAATCTAATCTCAGGGCCTGCTTCATGGGTGACAACTACCTGCACCTCCCATCCACAGAGTGAGGCACACACATGTACCAGCCTCACTAGCCCCTTGTGGTACATCTCCACTTATAATATGGTTCTGCTCTTTAATGCTGCACTTTGACATGTACCCCCACCTTTCATTACAATGTTGCTGCCAGGACACTTTATTTGCAGGGTCAGGCACTGAACTCATGAATTGGACCAGAATGCATTTCAGAGCTCCTTACTTGCTCTCTTTGATCTTGTTCACTTTAAGTCTCCTTGGATGTGAACAGTATCTCTGCCTTGCCTCGCCCTTTTAAGCTTTGACTCATAACCAGACCTTAAAGGTGCACTGTACTTCTGCTTTGTCTGGTAGTTTAGTACACACACACACACACACACCATTAGCCACTTTGGGTGGTTAAGGTTAGGGGTCTGTACCCCTGCAGTACAGGGAATGGGCCACTTCACATCTAGTGCAACAAATCTGGGGAGCTGTGGTTAGTCAGTCAGGGGCATATTCAATAAGTAGTTGAAGCTGCCCATCCACGTAGTGAGGAGAGCGGTCACAGTGGGTTCTGAGGATCAGCTCAATTATTGTTAAGTGGTTTTCTCAAGAGCCACTGCTTTGGTAGGGAAATTGGGAAATTAACTGGGTATCAAACACAGCATGTTGGGATGCAGGGGGGACAATAATTGGGAAGGGGGGAACTGAACATAGGGGTGGGAGAGCCCGTCAAATAATGTGGGTTATTGCAGGAGGGAGCGTTAACTGTCACAACCAACCTGGCTTCGATGGGGTGCCAGTGCAGCCCAATAGTTGGCAGGACTATGCAGTAAACTACACTGCGAATTGAGAGGAGGGTACCGCTATCTTCGATTGGGTTCGAAGATGAGATGAGGGTAAGGAAGGATCATCTGTGTAGCAAGGTTCATAAATAGCAATGCACTTATGAATGTGCAATTATATTTTCAAAGAATTGTTAGCTATGCCACCTATGTGCGCTAAGAAGCTTTGGTTTGCTTCCCATTATGTGCCCAATAGAAGGCATCTCCTGACTGGCAGCACTTGGCTGAATGCACAGCTGGGCTTGAAATATGGCACAGCTCCAGGGGTTCCCAAGGTGCCAGCAGTGATGAGTACTCTTGCCTCTGGCAAGAGGGAAGAATCAGATTAGTGCAGCACCTTAGCAAACTGGTGCATGGCTATTGAGGTGAGTTGTGGGGAATAATGCAATCAAACTTATTTGGGCTCACAAAGAGAAACTCTCCATGAAACTTGCCAAAATTGACACTTGGACAGTTTCTGGTAAAACCCAGCCCTATTTGTCCTTTGTCTTAACTGAGCACCCAAGGCCACAGGCTCAACTCTCCACTGTTTTCAGGCTGACCATAACTTTCATGACTGTACCTGGACTCTGGTCTAGACAGATTTTTAATTAGTCAGGAAATCAAGGGTTATGGGGAAAAGGTTGGAAAGTGAGGTTACCTCTTAGATCAGCTGTGTCCCAATGAATGGTAGAGCAGACCTGATGAGCTACTTATGCTTGTATGTTTCATGGTCTTAAGCCACAACTGCCAAGCTATCCACATCATCAATCCACCACTCACAAAAACACTCCTTCATTCTTTCTTTCTTGATTGCTAATAATTACCTTAGTTTCAGCTGTATTACTACCTGTACCTAACAACTGATGCACACCTTCTTCTGTACTTGTTCTCCTATCATTAATCACTTGCTGTCTCCTTGCCCCTATTGTCAGTCCCCTTATCCTCCTTTACACAGTTTCCAGTTCCATGTCCATCCTGTTTGCCAGCTGAAGCCATGACATTCATCCATTAATCTCTTCCATCTATGCTGCCACATCATCTCTTAGCTTCAAGAGGATGATATGCAAGTTTTCTGTGTCCCACTATCTTTAGATATTTTTTCCTTCTCCATCACCTAAAGAATTTTTTCCATTCTGTGATCTCATCTCAATAACCTGTTTGTGACTGAAACACAGCTCAGTGCTGATGTTACATTATTATATATTCTGGCTGCGTTAGCTGCAATCATTCATAGAATCCCTGCAGTGTGGAAACAGGCCATTTGGCCCAACAAGTCTGCACTGACCCTCCGAAGAGCAACCCACCAAGACCCATTCCCCTACCCCTTTACTCTACATTTACTCCTGACTAATGCACCTAACCTACACATCTTTGGACAATGGGAGGAAACCTGAGCAACCGGAGAAAACCCACATAGACATGGGGAGATGTGCGAAGTCCACACAGAAAGTCACCCAAAGCTGAAATCGAACCCCGGTCCCTGGCGCTGTGAGGCAGCAGTGCTAAATACTGAGCCGACATGGCGCATGCTTCAACATGCACCTGTTTAAACTCTGTATTCCTGTTGTGGTACTCTACCAATGCCTTTATGCCATTTCAACTTTACATCCTTAAATGATATTGAAAAATAACCTCAGATTTGTGTTAAATGAGTATTATTTTAAAGTAGTAGGCTGACCCAGATGAAAACTATTCTGAATTAAACAAATTTGTTGGTTGTCCAAGCTCACCCTGCTCTAAATTCTTCTGTTCTAAAAGATCATCCATGTGGGAGGGCCAGTGGCACAGTAGCAATAACATTGGGCTCATAATTTATGTTGAAAAATGTGTTGCTGGAAAAGCGCAGCAGGTCAGGCAGCATCAAAGGAGCAGGAGAATTGACGTTTCGGGCATAAGCCCTTCTTGAGGAAGGGCTTATGCCCGAAACATTGATTCTCCTGCTCCTTTGATGCTGCCTGACCTGCTGCGCTTTTCCAGCAACACATTTTTCAGCTCTGATCTCCAGCATCTGCAGTTCTCACTTTCTCCTCGTAATTCATGTTCTCAAGACATGGGTTTAACTGATAGATAGGAAAATTTGAAATCAATTAAGATAATATGTAATTTAAAGAAAATTAGTTTCATCGTGTAATCACTGTGATTGATGTAAAAACCCATCCAATTCACTGATGTCTTTAAGGGAACAAAATCTGCTGCTCCTTCCCAGTCTGGCCTATATGTGACTCCAGACCCACAGCAATGTGGTTAACTCTTAACTTCTCTCTGAAATGGTCCTATTGCCCACTCAATGAGCAACTGGAATGGGCAGTAAATTCTAGCCAGTGACATCTGCAAACCATTAATGAATTTTTAAAAAATGATTAGTAGGGCTGATGGAAACTCTCTTGTTGAGAGTGTGGTGCTGGAAAAGCACAGCAAGTTAGGCAGCATCCGAGGAGTCTTCTGCCCTTTGGATGCCGCCTGACCTACTGTGCTTTTCCAATGCCACAATCTCGACTCTGATCTCCAGCATCTGCAGTCCTCACTTTCTCCTAGGAAACCCTCCTGTACCTATTTCTGATCGGATCATACCAAAGTCACTATCCTTTTGTTTCTTTTGCTGCTGATTTTACATTTACATTGCTGAAAGTGCTGAATCTTGCTGAGATCTCAACCTTTGGACATCTTGCTCCAGTGACTCTTGGTATGTGAAGCTAGAGAGTGAAAATCATTCAATTTTGCAGTCATTGTGACTGGGCCTGATCCTGAACTTCATTATGTTTGCAAGTGCAGTTTGATGTGATCTTAACTGTAATCAATAGTGTGTACTTTTGCTCCATCAGTAGTTCAACACAGACTGGCTGCAGAAGCTGAACTCTTATGTACACCTCAGTAGTCTTCTGCACAGTGCCTTTCTTGCTAGCTTAGCAGGGCTTCTTGGCCTTTGACTCATCTTCAGACTCAGTCACTGAATAAAGTTATCTATTTGATACTGCGTTCAAGCTGTCACATAAAATCAAGTAGAATATTATGTACTGAACTTCCAACTTGCACAGCATTCATTTTGCAAAGTATACAGTGAAGAATTATTCCATTTTGTGCATGGAATCAGATGTGTATTAGTCATTTGTGTTTGAGTTTTTTTTATTTCAGTTACTTAATTATAGCTACATTGTGACTTCAATTTTTGTGTTTCCTTTATAAACAAGAAATGTATTTAAAATATCAATTCTCAAAATAAAACTCAAAATAAAAAATACAAATGGACATTGGAAATATTGAGGTGTTGTGATGGGAATTTCTGTGGTTTACTGATTGTGACCTGAATTTGAAATTTAGTGTATGTTGTCTCCATTCCTTCTCCTTTTCGTACCTCTATATCTACCAGAAAACTTAGTTTTAAAGTGACTTTTCTGTTTCGATTTTTATGTCACCCATTGGGGGTTTCACAATACAAGTTTCTTTTTTCACTTGGAAATTTAAATTTTATAAATCAATTAGTTTGAAATTTGGTAAGGAAAATATTGGAACCCTTCAATTTATACATGGAAACCATTTTTTACGACATATTGTTACCATCTGGAATACACTGCCATTTTGTGAAGAATAATGTACAACTTTAGTTTAAACTGCATTCTGTGTGTTGTATGTTAAAAAGGTGATGAAATGGATTTTGATTTTATTCTGTGGAGTTGTTTGGGGTCATGGTGTTGAGAAGTCTGGAGATGAGTTTTGTTTGCATGCATTTTAATGAGTTTTACAAATTTGAAGGAGCGGGGGTGAAAAGTTCATTGCACTATTTAAGAAAAAGGAAGAAGAACAGAAGTGTGTTTTCGCCTGATGATAAGACATAAAGAGAAACAGAACAATTTCAAAAGTCTGTCTTGTGTGTTGGTGTGTTTGAGGATAGAGGTAAGGCAGCTCTTGTCAGCTGAATTTAGGAAACTTCTGTTTAATCTGAAAGTTATAGAAATATTGAGATTAAGTTTTGACTTTTTTTGGGGGAAGGCATCTAAAAATGGGAAAATAATTGAGTGACTACACAGACTTTCACTGAAAGGAGACAGCTAACCATTGTCACAGCCTGAATCTGATGGAGTTTTTCAGATGGAGTCTATGGTGACTGCTTCACTGAGCTTTCAGCGTTTCTAAGGATATTGCTGGTTTCCTACACTAGCTGAAGCTGTAGGAAGGGCAGGCATGTCTGCTTCTTCAGATAAAGGGAAGGGTTGTGATCAGGATTTTTTAGATACTGGAGATTATCCAGTAGTGAGCCATGTTGCATTGGAACATGGGTACATAGGAATTAGGAGTGGGAATAGTCAATTTAGCCCTTTGAGTCAAGAATGTGGTGCTGGAAAAGCACAGCAGGTCAGACAGCATCTGAGGAGCAAGAGAATTAACGTTTCATGCATAAACCTTTCATCAGGAGCCCGTTCCACCATTTAACATGATTATGGTTGATCTCATCCTAGAGGATATTTGTTTTCCTGAAACAGTCACTGAAAAATGTGTTGCTGGAAAAGCGCAACAGGTCAGGCAGCATCCAAGGAGCAGGAGAATCGACGTTTCGGGGAAAAGCCCTTCCTGAAGAAGGGCTTATGCCCGAAACATCGATTCTCCTGCTCCTTGGATGCTGCCTGACCTGCTGCGCTTTTCCAGCAACACATTTGTCAGCTCTGATCTCCAGCATCTGCAGTCCTCACTTTCTCCTTCCTGAAACAGTCAGTTAACAATTGTAGTTGATAGAGTGGGTTAAGGGTCAAGGTACATTTCTTCAATGCATGGCAACAGAGAAATCAAATTAGATTGTCATGAGATCTCTGGATTGAGCCACTTTAACATTGATGAGTGAAAACTTCAAACGAAAGTTGACCTTTGGAATCATTCATGCAAAGGATTTAAAAGAAATTATCCATAAGCTCTGAAAATTGGAAATGCATTAGCATTAAAGATTTAAAATTCATGGTTCTGAGACATTTCGTACTTTCACTGCAAATAAGACATACACCAAGGGATGTTTTTCAAAAATTGTCAGATTGAATCAAACCTGCAGCATTCCATTAAGAAACAATTAAATGTATCAACTGCTTCAAAATCTTTCACAGATTGAGGATGTCTCTTTTGCTGTCTGACAAAGTTTCCATGTGGGATCCATTCCCTGGATCTGTAGAGCAGATAATGAAATGTTATACTGGCTTTATATTCCTAATGTCCATGCCAACGTTTCAGCCCTATGTTAGATTATCAATTTTATCCATTCCATAATGTAAAACCTTTGATTAGAAATGCGGTAGCAGGGTGAAAGGAATGATCACAGTCTCATCGGTTCACTTTTGTAGACTTCTAGCCAATGGATTTCAGAATGAAATCGACAGAGGGCTAGACACTCAGTTAGCCGGGTAATCCTTGGTTATGGATGGAGAACACACAAAGACCAAAAAGAATGGAACCAGGCAAATCTAAATTCATTGCTGGAAAAGCGCAGCGGGTCAGGCAGTATCCAAGGAGCAGTAGAATCGATGTTTCGGGTATGAGCCCTTCTTCAGGAATGAGGAGAGTGTGCCCAGCAGGCTAAGATAAAAGGTAGGGAGGAGGGACTTGGGGGAGGGGCGTTGGAAATGCGATAGGTGGAAGGAGGTTAAGGTGAGGGTGATAAGCTGGAGTGGGGGTGGGGGCGGAGAGGTCAGGAAGAAGATTGCAGGTTAGGAAGGTGGTGCTGAGTTCGAGGGTTGGGACTGAGACAACTCCCTATCTTTTATCTTAGCCTGCTGACCCCCACTTTGTCAAGCTGAACCTTGTTCTTGATGTATGCATGTTTTTAGTTTTAACATGTTTTGTAATGGCAAGGGCTTCTGCCCAAAATGTCAATTCTCCTGCTTCTCGGATGCTGCCTGACCTGCTGTGCTTTTCCAATAATTAGGAGTACATGGTTATGTATTTCCCCCATTCACACAAACTGTGGGAAATGAGAGAAATTATGCCATGTTTATTACTATCTCAACTAAAACCGACAGCAAATAATGCAATAGAATTACAATCTCAGAATCACAGACTACAGAATGGAAAAAAAGAGGAGGTGTCTATTCCATGGGTGTCTGGAGTTCTTAAGAAATTCATTTTTTTTCTGTAAGTTTGCAATTATCTCTTGATTCATTCATATTCATAGAATCATAATCAAATCTCCAAATCAAATCACCAAATTATAATTCGGGCTAATCTTAATTGCCTGACAGATCTTCTAACTTTTTTTCTATTTTCATATTATTCATTTCCCCAATTTATTTTGTAGAACCATAGAATCCCTATAGTTTGGAAGCAGGCCAATCAGCCCACCAAATCCATACCAACCTTCCGAAGAGCATCCCACCCAGAAAAACCCTCTTACCCTATTCCTGTAACTCTGCATTTCCCATGGCTAACCCATTTAGCATGCACATTCCTGGACACGATGGGCAATTTAGCATTGCCCATCCACCTAGCCTGCACATTTTGGACTGTGGGCAAGAACCGGAGCAGCTGAAAGAAACTCACGCAGACATGGGGAGATTGTGCAAACTCCACACAGATGGTCATCAGAGGCTGGAATTGGGCCAGGTCTCTGGCGCTGTGAGGCAGCAGTGCTAATCACTGAGCCACTGTGCCTCCCTTATTTTCTTAGATCTATTTTCTTAGGTCATTCAATTTTAATGCAAAATGTTGATTTGTCAGAAAAACTGATTTAATTTTAAAACGTGGTATATCTAGAAACTATTTGGGAAAGGTTAATGTGGTGGGTGTGAGGCGGTTGTTAGTTTGCCTGGCATGAATGTGGGAAAGGTAATTGGCAAAAGTATTTGCAGGTAGGTGTTACAAAAAGGCATCTGTCTGTTTTTCAGGTTTATGTGGTGAGTTTAAAGTGATCATTGGGATGGATATATGTGTGTGCAAGACCTTCCTGTTGCATTTGAATTAACCAGCAGGTCAATTTTGCGACAGATTATGAGTTCCTTCACAGAAAATGTATAAAGCCAAACAAAAAACAGTATAATAACACCAGGAATATAACATTAAGGCTCTGCATGAAGGACAATTAACATCACTCAAAATATGTACTTCCATCACATATGTACGGTCAGAAAGGTAACCTGTCACAATTCCCCTGGAGAGAATATGATTTATGGGTCAGGTTAAGAAAAACGCTGCCTAATATATAATCATCATTTTGGGTTTAAGACAGCGTAGGATAAAATGAATGTAATATACCACTTACAATTGATTTTGTCTTACATTAGTTGCAGTTACAACCCTGCCTTATAGTTAATCTTCAGAATCTTATTGATGTCCATGTGCAAAATTATGAATTTGTGATATCTGTCCATTCTCTGTTACTTTGTTTTTGAGATGTGTATAAGACCATAATAGTTATTTTGTTGTTTAGATTCCAAAGGTCAATCATGAAATTACAAATATAATATTTATTAATCTAAGTAAGTTCTTTACTCTTTTTGTAGAAATAAATTCTCATAAGGATGAGAAATAAACATTACTTTAATTTTAAATATGCAATTACAATGGTATTCTTCTGGTCAATCTTTTATCATCAGTGTTTTTTGTCAATAAAAGGGATGAAATTTATATTCAAGCCATTTGAAATCCAATCTGCTAAATTGCACTATTGAGGCATATTATCTGTTTTCGATAAAATTAGTTTTGAATGCCTGATGAAAAGTCAACATAATCTTAACTCTGATAATCGAGCTAGTGTATGGAAATTTGAAATGTTGAAAATCTGAAGAAGCAATCCACTTTATTTTAAACTTGCCCATTTTTAATTTTACCAGGTTCAGGCCAAGTGTGGAGAACAGAGAGGAATTGTGCATCAAATCAGGTCTGAAGAGGCAGACCTTTAAGGAGGCCACATAATCATCATTTTAGTAAAGTTTCTATTTCTCACATACAGCAACTGAGTTTTCCCAAACTTGGGAAATATAGCAGCCAAAGGAGGTAACACGTGTCTTTGGAATACTGCTTGTAGATTAGCAAGTCCTTCTGTTTCTTCAACCCAGCAACCCAACCTTTTAAAAACAATACACTACATCTCCACAATCGCCCCTGTATGACCTATCCACTCCATCCCTGACTGCTAAAATTGCCGAACAGTCATCAAATCTGTTTTATAAGCTGCATGGTTAACGCTGACTATAATATTATTTGCTACCCAATAGGTTAAGAGACTGGGTGGGGTGAACAGTTTAAAATCTAACAATGGAAATATGTAAAGGTCTCCCAATAGTCTTAGTAACAGTATTTATCTTATGGCTGATGATGTCAATCCATAGCTGTAAGGCTGCACCTTGCTACTTTCCACAAAAGGACTTGTTTCAATAGCAATATGGTGTGCTTCTAGAAATCAACAGAATTGTATATCTTTAAACCTTTTTTTTAACAAGTAACTTCTCTGCTAAGGTAACACCTCATTGATGATTAATGACATTTTTGCCAATCATAACCTTGAAGGATTCAAACAGGTCAAGATCAAAAAATTTCTCATTCTAAAAACATATTCAGCATTAAAATCAGACTTGTCTCTCGCCGACTCACAAAGGAGTGAAGATTCACCAGGTATGGGTGCAATACCCTGATCACATGGGAGGTATCAACCATTGTCAGAGTTTGTGTGTGTGACTGTGAAGGAATTTGGCAAATTTAAAATGGAGGAAAATCAGGTGCCTTTGTTGGACAGATGTACTTACATTCCAATTTAACCAAATTTTTCATCATTCTCAGAATTCAAGTTGAGCCGTGAGTGTCAGCCTTGGCTCAATTGACAACATTCTTCCTCATCACTGAGTTTAGAAGGTTGCACGTCCAAGTACCAGTTCAGAGACTTGACCACAAAACCTGGGTTACGTGGCAAGTGCAGTACTAAGGGAGTGTTGTATTATTGGAGGTACTGTTTTTCAGAATGACGGTCAACCGAAGCTTCAGGTCAGGTGAATGATTGTGAAGAAGAACAGAGGATTTTTCATCAGTATCCTGGCCAATACTTATCCATCAGTTGAGTTCGCTAAAGATTGATTATTATCACATTGTGGTTTACGTGAGTTTTGCTGCTCAGTGATGAGCCAGACACAACAGTAGCTGCCAATGTGACAGAATTGGCTTCAGAGCTGAGGAGTGCTGAGGTCATGACAGATGCTGTATCAAACCGGGTCTTTCTTCCTTTCTTTAAATTGGATACAGAACAAGGTAACACAGCCCTTCAATTTCTTTCAGTGTTGATTCAATTTGTTTTTGCAGATTCTGTGTGAATTTTTGGAACCCAATCTAATTCCTGTTGCAATTCCACACATCAGAAAGCGGATTAGTTCATAAATAATTTAAGAACAGTAATCTGTGGAACAATTGCTCTCCATTTCATATGCAGAATATTGCATTAATGTGCGGAAACTTGCATTAGTATTTAAATTACATTTAAATTTAGACATTTCTAATTAAAAGTTACTTTTGTGTCATTGTGACGCTGTTGCACTAATCATATGCCAGCTTGTAAATGATAGCCCTGAATGTAAATGTTCAAATATCCCTTGTATTCCACAGAGTCATTGAGAAGTGAGACCCACAGCTGTGAGACTCAACAATGGCAACATTCATTTGAGTTAAAGACCATCCTATAAATCGTAGTCAGTTATTATATTCCTTATAGACTGATAACTGATAGGTGTTAGATTATTTAAATCAAATCCTGTGAGAGTGCTATAAAATTATGAACACTGAGTTTATGGATATTAATTTGGTATAGGTTGTGAGAAGTCTTAAAATATTAATTGATCTCAGAGGCTTTCCTGCTGCCAGAGGCACTGCCAGTATAAGAACTGCGTCCATGGGAGAGATGAAATCTGGAAGGTTCAATTCATAATTTCAGTGCTGTTGGGGGGGCTGTTCCCTATTTGTTGATCTGTGTACACAAACAGAAAGATGGATTTGCATCTTTATAGCACCGTTAACCACCTCAGGATATCCCGAGGTTCTTAACAGCCAAGAAAATAGTCTTTTGAAGTGTAATTGCAATTGTAACGCAGGAAACACATAAGGAAATTTGAACATAACAAAATCCCACCGCAGCAATGAGATCATGACCATGTTGTGATGTTATTTGAGGGATATATGTTTGGCAAGATGCAAAGGTAACTCTTCTGTTCTTCAGGAAGTTAAAAACCACAGAATATGTTGAGCTGTTCTTGATGTGTCTTGTACTTTTTTTTTCACTGGGTTTAATTCTACAAAATGGACTGTTGCTTGACATGCTTATGTTCAGCTTTTTTTTCTACACTGTTTCAGTGCAGTTGCTAATCTGTTTAATAAGGTTGATCAGTTATTGTAGTAATATCAAGCAAAAGGGGAACTTACAGAACATGTGGGCCCTGAGTTAAGTTCTGTTGACCAAAAATCCCTCAGAGACAGAAATTGATAATAAACTGAGGGATAACAATTTGGGGCAGAAGTGAAATGTTTAAAGTTTGCCTCCCAGGAAAGATGGATTAAAAATGTGGCCTGAGAATTGAGGGGGAGTTCGATGAGTGATTGGAGCCACCATTGGATATGTATTTCAGTGTTCCTCAGCTACCTCAGGAATTCTATCGTTACCCTTTGTCACACAGTTGAAGCGACTCTTGATAAGACCAAATATAAAATACAATGGAGCTTCATTTTGGCCCAGAAAAAAAAACTTTTCAAATGATCAGTTAATTGCTGTAAAATGAGTCCTCTGTCTTATCTTCCACAATTTTTTGAAGTGTTTTTGCCAACAGAGGGTTTTGAAGTGCTCCATTAATACAGCCAATGCCACTCTTATTTTCCGCATGGTCAATGGGATAAGCTCATCTAGTGTGCAGAATGCTTACTCTTTTTGTTAAACTGGCCCTGTTCCTGGGATCTGGTGCAACGATGTTCACACAATAAGGGACCTGAAACCAGGAATGCCCTGCATTAGAGCATTTCTCATGATGGATCAGTTACTCCATTTGGTTTCCTGCTCTTCAGGCCTTGTACCCCCAATTCCCAGCTAAACAGTGGTTAGTGCTGCTGCTTCACAGTGCCAGGGACCTGGGTTTAATTCCAGCTTTGGGTGACTGTCCATGTGGAGATTGCATGTGATCTCTGTGTCTACATGGATTTCTTCCCACACTTCAAAATGTGTAGGTTAGGTGGATTAGCTATGCTAAATTGTTTGTGGTGTCCAGGATGTGCAGGTTAGGTGGATTAGCCATGGTAAATGTAGGATAGGATTGGGATCTAGGTCTGGGTGGGATACGTTTCAGAGGGTCAGTTTGGACTCAGTGGACCAATAGCATCTTTACACACTGTCGGGATCCTACAAAACTAATATCCCCTAGGTTTGTGAATACCAAAGAGAGCTATCTGGTACTCCTCAGAATTTTTCTCAGTACAAATGGAACTACAGGAAGGTAGTGTGCCATTGCCTGTGAACATGAATTGGAGCAATGTTGTATTATGTTATAATCATTCTTACAAGGATATTTAATTTGGGTGTTCTGACATATATTACAAAAATAATTAGCTTTTTTGAATTAGTTCTTTTTTTGAGCAAATCAGAATATATTCTCTTTATTGTACTCAGATTGAAAACATGATGTTTTCTTTTCAAACTGGACTTACCTAAAAGTGGGTGAATGCCTTTGTTATTTTATAAAGCAATGAACATAATTCAGTATGAAGAACTTGCATCACTTTCTCAAATGTTCATTTTTTTCTCTTAGATCGCTTCTTGTCTGATTTTTTGTTTAATGTTCTTAATCTCCATGTTTTCATAGAGATATACAGCACAGAAACAAATAATTTAACTTCTCTATGGCTAATAACATAAGGAAAATAAACCTGTTACACAACTACAATAAGAGGGACACTTAATTCATTCACATGTCCTGGAATATAAGGTAGGACCTCTTTCCCTGTCGTCTTTTCCCCAGGAGTGACACAAATGAAAGAGTGCTAAGAACTGGCTTGTTGAATACTTAGACAAATTAGTGAGTTGTTCTTTGCTTAGACTCTGGGGAAAACAACTTCTGATAACCTGATTTCAAGTTCCTAACCCATCGTAGAGCTGTCCTGAGAAATAGACTACTTTCGAAAGCAAGTTTTAACTTATAACATATTTTAAGATAATTCTAGCTGAAATTTTGTGAAGATCTGGTCAAAGGGTTCTGAAGTATGGCAGTGGTTCAAAGGACTGATTGCGGAAAGTAACATGGCTTTGTGCATGGGAAATTGTGTTTCACTAACTTAATTGAGATTTTTGAAGAAATAACATAGAGGATTGATGGAAGCAGAGCGGTGGACATGAGCTATATGGATTTTAGCAATGTGAGGGCGGAAAGGTTTACAAAGGAGCTAAGGGACAACTTTTTCACACAGAGGGTGGTGCGTGAATGGAATGAGCTGCCAGAAGAACTGGTGGAGGCTGGTACAATTAAAAGGCATCTGGATGGGTATATGAATAGGAAAGGTTTGGAGCGATATGGGCCAGGAACAGGCAGGTGGGACTAGTTTAGTTTGGCATGGACTAGTTGGACTGAAGGGTCTGTTTCTGTGCAAGTATCACTCTATACCTTAATAACTGTGAACTATGGGGGTAAAAGGCAAACTATCACAAACTAGGATGGAATTTGTAGTTTATTAAACCATTCAAGGTGCTTCTTCTAAACAATAGGTCATTGCTGCCAAATCTGAGTTACAAGACATTTTTTTGTTGTTGTAGTTATTATGCTACAGATTGCCAAAAGTTAAGCATGGAGCTAACAAAAAAGAACGATTACCCTTTCTGACAATTCGTAAGCTTGGTTTCCATTGACCTCTTCATTTGCCAGTTTGATAAGTTCAATGGGTGGCTTTGTACATGTATTGAGTTACAATAAACTCAGTGCTTGGATCATTTAGTTTGCAAACTTGGATCATTTAGTTTGAAAATAGCACAGGGTCCTCATGCAACAGGTGTGTGAGACTCATTGCGTACTCTCTAATTAGTTGAATTAAAATGATTCAAAGGCATGATTTTCTGCATGACCCAGTAAGAGTATCCTGCATGCTTTCTCAGCTCATATAAACTGGGTCATGTTAAGAGGTCAGACGCTGAGTTTGAATGTTTATGATCCTAAAAACATTTTGGTACATTTGTGGCTGTCATTTACTGCTTTCTATGTTGTTTTTAGCCCTTGGTTTAGATATTTCTTTTCCTACATTTCCTACTTGTGGATAACTGACAGATGCAATTTCAATTATTGCAACCAAAATGCCTCATTCCTCCGGCTGTTGCTCTTTTTATCCTTGGTTTGGAAATAAACACAATAAAGGTGAGATGCAGGTCATGTTTTTACAGTGGAGGAGGAGTGTCTAGAATCATGGAGCCATGTTTAATGGATTTTGACAGAATCTAGCTCTGCTTCACCAAATAGTTACAAAATTACACAATATTCTTTTGCCTGACCTTCAGACAGGGTGAACAACAGAAAGTTCTGAAGGTGACCACCGTCTCACATTGTATTTCACTGAACCCTTCTCATATCAAGGGGGAATGTGCTACATCAGTCAACTGGCATGCATCCAATGGGTGAGAGATATCTTGTTTGCCAATGAGACTCTAATGACTTTGTCAGTGGAAAGTTGCCAGTCAAGTTAGAAGGCACAGAATGCAGGGCATTGCAGAGAATCATTTCCATCAGGCCTGTTCTGTTGGTTTGCATGTAGTCTATGACATGGTGGAAAAGCTATTCAAGTTAATTCCCTCAACCTGGCTCTGATTATGGCATTTTAGTTTTTTTAACTGGAGTTACCTGAAGAAGATAGGCTAGATGGATATCTTCTAGTTCAGTTTCTTGAGCATGCGTACCTCTTTAACACCTCACTTATGACTCTCAAAATTTGCCAACTAATTTGCATAACATGGAAAGTCTATGATATGTTATTACGACTTAGGAACGTAGGTTCCAACGTGTCTGTTTTCAGTGTTAGTTCTGTGAAAGTGACTACTTTTTTAAATGGTCAGAAAATAAGTTTGACTATGAGATCAAAATGGCATTTACAAGAAAACATGTGACTAGAGCTAAGAGACGAGTCAAGCTGCTGCTAAGATAAATGCTTCAAATATTTGCCAAGTTCAGCTTTATATGTCCCAGAGAAAGAGAGGCAGAGCCAAAAGCAAGTTAATTTTGACAGAAGCAGGTTGTAGTTCAGATGAAAAGATCGATACCAGCAGATATGCCGTTTAGCAGCTTAAAAGTAGTCAAATCCTTGAATTTATTTCTTAAAGTTCAATGCGGAAAGTCATTGAGTTATCCTGGGTGGGCTCTGTGTCTTGGACAGAGACAATAATTTAAAGAATCACAGCTGGTGAATGTGCAGAAAGTTGCCAAAAGAAAATGTGCACAACCTTTGATAGTTCAATAAGATATTTTACAGTAAAGATAGAAGTGATGTTTCACTGGAATAGTCTGTAAAACATTTTTTTTCTGTTTTTGATAATATATTTCCAAATTGTCTGATGTTATTTTGTTTTAAAATGCATTGATAGCCTCTTTTCAACATGCTGAATAACTGACCACCATGGTAACCTAAATTGTAAAAATAAAATTCATGGTCCCTCAAGCCAGCATTCTGGAATCTGACTTGTGCGTTATGAGCATAATCTAGGATCATAACTCAAGAAAAAACGTAAATAGAGAAAAGTAAGAGCCATATTTTAAAGCTTACCATTCTGGTTTTGAATTATTATTTTAAAGAAAAATATAATTGTGATCAAAGTAAACCTGTTTCGGTGGTCATTGATTATCCTTTCAACAAAATTATCTTTAAAACAAACTAATTGAAGATCTTAAAACTCAAAGAACTAATCATTTCTTTGGCTATTTGATGTTAACAAATCATGCATTTAGGATAATTGGGCAGCACGGTGGCACAGTGGTTAGCACTGCTGCCTCACAGTGCCAGAGACCCGGGTTCAATTCCCGCCTCAGGCATCTGTCTGTGTGGAGTTTGCACATTCTCCCCGTGTCTGCGTGGATTCCCACAGTCCAAAAAAATGTGCAGGTTAGGTGAATTGGCCATGCTAAATTGCCCGTAGTGTTAGGTGTAGGGGTAAATATAGGCGAATGGGTCTGGATGGGTTGCTCTTCAGAGGGTCGGTGTGGACTTGTTGGGCCAAAGGGCCTGTTTCCATACTGTAAGTAATCTAAACTGTAGGAGGAAACCCACACAGACTCAGGGAAAATGTACAAATTCCACACAGACAGTCACCTACGAGTTGGAATCGAACCCAGGTGCCTGGTGCCGTGAGGCAGCCATGCTAACCACTGAGCCACCATGCCACCCAATTATCCTAAATGCATGATTAGAAACAGTTTTGTTAACATCAAATAGCCAAAGGAATGATTAGTTCTTTGTGTTTTAAGATCTTCAATTAGTTTGTTTTAAAGATAATTTTACTGACAAAAATATATTTAACACTGCAAAATAAATGAAAATTCAGCCTATTTTAAGTTTTTTCAATTGATACATGTATCAAAACTTTTGCTACAAATTCTGTGTCTTATGATCATGTAGTCCACCTGATGAAAGAGCAACACTTCCAAATAAACCTGTTTGCCTATAACCTGGTGTTGTGTGACTTTTAACTTTTTGTACCCAGGTCCAACACTGGCACCTCCAAATCATATCAAAACATGTATTTTAGTTATTTTTCATGCAAGGTATGCATTCTACTAAAGTTACTTGGTAAATTGCCAAATATTTTGTTTAAAAATAATGAATTTGTGTTTTGTGCTCCAAATAGATTTTATTTTAAACATTTTTCCTTCGAAAGACTCTTCCGATTAAACCAGTCACTGACCCTTGCTCTAGGTGAATTGAATAGTCACTGTTCTGATTTTCAAGTTGTATTAGGTACATTTTTCACAGTCAGTGCCAAAGGTCCCTTGAGGACAATCCCTCAGCTCTATACCAGCTAAGGTATGACTTGATACATACAGTAAGTGGCCATGTGACGTTGTCCATTTACATTCTTGTAAATGTCAAGTTGTTTTTTGGAAATGTCTTGAGGTCTTTTTTTCCCTATGTTTCAGTTTAAAAAAAATCAGTACATTGGACAATGCTCTGGAATTTTCAGATAGTCACAAAGGATAACAAAAAGAATAAATAAATTCACCATATTTAATTAATTTATGTTTCACTGACTGGTTTTTGCACACTCTATAATATTTGCATTAACACTTCACTAGCTCTCAACCCGACAGTGAATTTGGATCAATGTCCAGAGCACAGAATTTACATCTAAATGAGACTCTGCTCTATTAAAAACTTCACTGGTTCTGCATAGGCTGCAGAACAGAAATAACTGTTGAAAAGTGAAAGAACTGTGGATGTTGTAAATCAGTAACAAAAATAGAAATTTTGGGAAAAGCTCAGCAGGTCTGGCAGCATCTGTGGAGAGAAATCAGAGTTTACACTTTGGGTCGAGTGACTCTTCCTCAGAACTTCCTCAGAAATAACTTAAACTGATGGCATGGTGGCTCAGTGGTTAGCACTGCTGCCTCACACTCTCAGGTTCAATTCCAGCCTTGGGCAACTGTCTGTGTGGAGTTTACACATTCTCCCCGAGTCTGCGTGAGTTTCCTCCTGCAGGTCAGGTGAATTGGTCATGCTAAGTTGCCCATAGTGTTAAGTGCATTAGTCAGAGGGAAATGGGTCTGGGTGGACTGGTTGGGATGAAAGGCCTGTTTCCACACTGTAGGGAATCTAATCTGACAATAAGTGGCTGAATATATTTTTCAAGTTTTTAACCCACATCTTAAGTTCAGGTTCTGCAGCTCTGCAAGATAGGCTGCAGCCAATGATACAAAGCCTTTTTTTTCCGCAAATACAGCTACCTTGGATAGTTCATTCATTAGGATGAGCAAGATAATCATAATTGATCAACATAGCATCCAGGCCTCTTACCAAAGAGTTCAATTGATTGAATAAAGAGCATCTTGGAAAAGGTCTGAAGTAGCTGAGATGATTACTGCAGGTATGAGCCATAGCAAAAACAAAAGCAGTGCTCTTTGAGTGCTACAAGCTGACTACATGCAATAATGCAAGGCCATCTGCTCATAAGGTGTTTTAACCCAGTGAGGGAACTTGGAGATAGTGGTGTTTTCATGCACTTGCTGCCAGTGTTCTGTGAAGCAGTAGAGGTCACGGATTTGAAGAGTACAGATGAAGAAGGCTTCCAGAAAGAATGCTGAGCCAGACCAATGCAACATTTTTATGATCAACTGCTGTACAGGAAATTCCACCCCACAGACATTGGGTTCCCAGTGAGTGAAAACTCAGCAAGGAGCCTGAAGGCTATATTTAGGTGCCTGAACTTGGAAAATCATACAAAGTTGTTGTTTCTTGACTTACTGTGAACAATTTTTCTGTCTTTGGAAAATGTGTCCTAACAGTTCTAAGAGCAGTCAGTGTTTCGTAAAACTCACTTGCACCCCTCAACATATTATATGCTTCAATGTGCTCTTTTGGCTAGAGGTGTAGAACTTGTCAGGCAGTAAATACATCTGATCGTGACTAACAATTACTTGTGTAAATGAATCCTGCAATCTTTCATTGAATTGCAATTGAATGTTATTCCACCAGTGTAAAATAAATAAGTCACTGATGAAAAGGCCGAGACACTTAGTCTTTTAATTGCAAGTAAATATATTACTAGGCTGAGATTCTCTTTCATTTTCTCTCTGCTATTTAACAGTGAAATTAAGAGGTCCCAATAGTATATTTAGTTAACAACTGTGTGCATAAGAAGAAAATTCATGTGGAGTTAACTGCTTTCATCAACAATGTACATTTAAAGCTAAAGGTTAATTTCAGCCATAAATTTTCTCAAATTATCATAATTGTCACGGAGTTAAAGAGATGCACCTTGGAAAAGCTAGGCTTATGTTAGTGTTTGTGACTGAAGGAAAAATGTATCTTATGGGTGAACCTTTCGAGACATTTCAGTTAATTCTTGATGACTCACAAGGCCTCAATGGAGCTTCATTGTGCTGATAGGGTTAAAAAGCACACAACACCCGATTACAGTCCAACTTGGTATTGTGTGAATTTTAACTTTGTACACCCCACTCCAACACCGGCGTCTCCAAATTGTGCTGATAAAAAGCGAAAGTCTATCGCACTTGATCCCTCTGAAAACCAGTAGTAAAGGTTGTTCGGGTCTTGTAACTGTAGCTATGAACTGTGATCTAACAATGGCTGGAATATTTGATTCCAATTAACTTTTATCTTTCAGAATTACATTTTGTTTAGTAGCTTCATGGTAGTCATTTCAGCACGAGGAATGAAAGGTTAAGGCAGATGCCATAAACATCAGTTTTGAATTTGTCTTTCTGTTATCATTAATTAATCTAACACTGCAGGGAAAAGTCAGTTACCATAAAAAGATTAAACTGGAAATTGCATTGTGTGGTGTCATAGTATGAGCACTTAACCTGGATGTGTCAAATTCCTTTGTCCCCTATTTCATTGACATGTTAATGTTTCTACAGCAACCTGCTTGCATTGAAGATTCATGCTTTCATCAAAACAGCAAACAAAAGAAATTGATATAAACAGATCTGAGAACTCTCTAAGCATACAAATAAGCAAGCCACATGATACAAAGAACGTGTTAGTGTGTTCTCATAACAAATCCAAACAAAAATCCAAACTTTGAAACGAAAGTATGACAGACATTCTGTGTATCGTTGATATCCTCAAATTTTATTTAGTGTTTGATCTGTGTCTCCCAAATAGGGCAGGATTCATTACTTTGGAATAAAATTGCTCATTGTCACTTTGGTCAGTGTAGTTAATTCAGTCAGAGTTGCAGAGAGATTTCAGAGCCACATAGTGGTCTTTGGTTGTTATGACATTCTGACAGCAAGTGTAGAATGATACACAGTAAGTGTTCACTTAGCATTTTACAATCGTGAATCCTCACACAAAACAAAATCATGAAGATCTGATATCTGGATGTGATTAAGATCATTAAGAATTGAGACCTCTGAAGCCCCTGAACACACTCTCTGAAATAAGGTCTCTATCCTCCCCACTGTTATTGACCATTTCCAGTTCCTTGGCCCTGACAATGCTGCATGACTGGCTGTGCTTTTCCAGCATCACACTTTTAGACTCTGATCTCCAGCATCTGGAGTCTTCACTTTCTCTTAACTGCCTCCTGTTCACCTTATATACTATATGTCCAATTCCTCTGTACCTCCATTCCCCACCAGGATGGTCTGAGAACACTCAGCTTATTCCTTCACAATTCCTGAACAATCCCCATCTGCTACCACTCTCCTCTGCCTTCTGTCACTGAACAATTTCTCCTTTAATTCGTCTCACTTCTGCCAAGTCAAAGGAGTGGCTATAGTCACCCTCAGTGGACCCAGTTATGCCTGCCTCTTTATAGAGTATGTGGAAAGATCCTTGTTCCAGTCTGACACTTAGCCCCTTTTTTTTCAGTACATCGACGATTGCTTCGGTGCCACTTCACCCTCCCCTCAGGCCCTTGAAACATCATTAATTTTGACTCCAATTTCCACCCCTCTATAACTGCCATATCGTCCATTTCTGACATTTCCCTTCCTTTCCTTGACCTCTCTGTCTCCAGTTTGGGGAATAAGCTGTCTATTGCCATCAACTACAAAGACACTGACTCCCATAGCTACCTTCACTACAACTCATCACACCCCACATTCTGCAAGGGCTCCATCCCATTCTCCCAGTTTCTTTGCCTATGTTGCATCTGTTCAGATGATCCCACCTTCCAAAACAGCGCTGCTGATATGGCTTGCTTCTTCCATGACCGTGGTTTCCTGCGGTCTGTTTCCATGACTGTGATTGACAGGGTACTCAACTGCATCCAATGTATCACTCAATCTGCCACCCTTGCCTGTTCCCTTCATTCCCAACTATGTGATTGGGTTCCCCTTGTCCTCAATTTACATCCCACCAGCTTCTGCATTCAAAGGATTTTCTCCGCCATTTCAGATTCCAGCAGAATGCCACCACAAAATACATCTTCCCCTCACTCCCCCATCTACATTTTGCAGGGATCGTTCTCTTAAGGACATCTAATCCATTCCTTGACCACAATCACGCTCCCCTCCTCTATATGGCACCTTCCCATGTAACCGCAGAAGGTGCAACACCTGTCCCCTCACCTCCTCCCTGCTCACCATCCAAGGGCCTAAACAGTCTTTCCAGGTGAAGCAGCAATTCACCTGTACCTCCTCCAATCTTGTATATTGTATTCGCTGCACCCAATGTGGTATACTCTACATTGGAGAAACGAAATGCAGACCGGGTGACTGCTCTGCAGAACACCTCCGGTCTGTGCGCAAGCAAGACCCTGACCTTCCTGTAGCTGTTCATTTTATCACAGCGTCCTGCTCACGTGCCCACATGTCTACCCTCAGCATGCTGCAGTGCTCTAGTGAATCACAGCACACACTGGAGGAGCAACAGCTCATCTTCAGACTAGGCACTTTATGTCCTTCTGGACTTAATATTGAGTTCAACACCTTCAGATTGTGAACATTTCTTCCTTTCCTTTTAGCCTGTTGTCATTTCCTCCCCTCCCCGCATACCACTTACTGTCCTTTCATGTCTGGCAGGAGACACACCGTTGTTCTGATCTTCCCACATTCTGATCACTTAATCTGAACTATCAACATCTTTTCTTCATCAGCACCCTACACCCACTGCCCCTAGCACTGCCCAACCCACCCCCAAACTTTCACATAAATGCTGTCCCTTTACACTTCACGTCAGCTCTGATGAAGAGTCAGCTAGACTTGAAAAGTTAGTTTGTCTCTCTCCATGGATGCTATATGACCCACTGTAATTTCCAGTATTTGTTATTTTTAGGACAGATTCCAGCATCTGCAGCAATGTGTTCTTACATGTTGTCCTCTCCACTGAGGCCTACTCCTCCCCTCTGACGTCTCTGAACCACATCTCAATCATCCTCTGATTTCCACCATCCCTGATCTCCCATGTCCCAGGTCATGGCTGAGATCTGTGTGGTCCCACAGCCTGTTCTGTAGAATTCCTTGGGAAGATGCAACTGGAAGTCAACCCTGTCCATCAGGATGGATGCCAGATGGCGAACCTGTCAGGGACATCTCAAATACACTGGAAGCTTTGCTGTGAAAGGTCAATCCTCCTGGTTTTCCATGCACTCTTCAATCCCTGAGCAGGTTGTAAGGTTAGAAATTCCCTCAAGGCTTTGAATAGTGAGTGAAATCAGCTCAAATCACTTTCTGCCTCCAAGGAATTTGAAGCTTCTCCCACTTTTCCTATTTCCTTCTTCTTCATACCACAACAACAGTGCGTTTTCATTGGGGCAGCCACTCTTCAGTTCTCTTCACTGCTCGGTATTCCTGAAGTATGAGCCCAGACAATTAGGATGTATTGTTATGACCCTCCATCCAGCTGTAAAGCTGCCACGTTATAAAAGCCATTCAATAATCCTTTTTTAACCGGACCTCTTCATCAGGTGGTGAGGGTTATTGAGGGCATTGGGAAAGGGAGCTGTGCAGTTTTGCAGGACCTCCACCATCAAGTGGCGATGCTGAGTAGGGGCAGGGCTGAAGCAGTCAAGTAGAGTTTTGCTGGAAACAAAACAGTGTCCTGGTGGGAAGTAGGGTCAGCCAAGCCAAGGAATTCTCTGTAAATGGTGTGTGTAATTCTTCTTTATCCTTAGGTTTCCGTCATGATTGTATTGACCTGGTGCCAGAGGAACAAAAAATCCTTGCTTCATGATTTTTGGGCCACCTATTTTTTCAGATCTCATGTTACATTTCCTTTTTTCTAGTGTCCTGGCCATAATTGATCCCTTGATTAACATAACCACAAATAAATCAGTTGTTTGCTTACATTAATTGATTTTCAGTGGGGCATTGATGTGAATGTGAAGCAAGCACTTCAGCAGTACTTTGTTGGCTATGAAGTACTTTGGGTGTTCCTGTACTTTTCTGCCCAGCTGTGTGGGCCTCTGAGGTCAGTGCACAGCAGTGACCTCCGGGGTCAATGATGTAAACAGTGTGTTGACACAGAGCACACTGATTACACAGCACCTGTGCACAGGTTATAGGGATTGTTGGTCACAAGGATGTTGAAGACATTTTTCTGTTCCAATTTATTGTTAGTTCATGAGTCAGCTTACAGAACATATCTGCAGAACCTCAATTGACATCACAAAGTCTCAACACACAGCTGTGTCATTACTCTGATGAAGGGCTTTTGCCCAAAACGTCGATTCTCCTGCTCCTCAGATGCTGCCTGACCTGCTGTGCTTTTCCAGTACCAGACTCTTGACCCTAATCTCCAGCATCTGGAGTCCTCACTTTTGCCCTGTGTCATTATTCTGTTAGTTATTAGAACACAAATATGAATCTTTTTCAGGTAGTATTCAAATTGATTCAAGAGTAGCCTAAACATGGAATATACCATGGTGTTGCTGTGGAACAGGATCAGGGAACAGACCTTAATTGTATCTCAGTCAGAATGGGATTGATCCTTAAGCTGCTACCATTAGTTTGAACCACATGGATAGCTATTTAGTCAATTGAGCTATCCAACCAAATAAATCCATTTTAAAAGGATTCATTTTGAAAGGATTATTTAAAACTGGTTAAGTATTTACATTATCAAGTAGATTCTAGCCAGAAATTTCTCCCTCAGGAGGAACAATGTTGTCCACTTCCTTTATTTTTAACGTATTCAAGTGTTATGCTTTGGACCTGATGCATTAATCAGTTTTCTCTGATTAATTCTAATATTCCTACTGTGTCCCCTTAGACTTTTTTACTCTAACAAGAAATAATCTGATTTCTTTCAATTTATTTCAGCACATGGATCTCAACCCAAGCCTCATTCTGTTAACATTTTCAAAGGCACTTCTCACTTCTGAATGTATGAAATTAAATATCACATACAAGTGTTCTCTAACAATAATGCACTGCTTCAATATTTTTAAAATGACTTGTGCTTATAATGTGTCATTATGCATTCAGAAATTTTGTGTCATCATTAAAAATATTAAATGTGTAGGTGACAGATTTAGAAACCTGTGCTAATGTGCCAATAACTAAGTAGGATAATTGTCAATTCAATATTGCTATATTCCTAATGCAAACAGTTACTTGTCTCAGGATACTTCTAATGACTACTCATCGAGATGAGGTTTAATCTGAGAAGTGTCAGATATGTTAACTACAGAGAGGCAGCAAGTGAATATTTCATAGTCATAAGCCTGGTTACAGTGGCTAAAGAAATCTGATCTCAATGTCAGTACCCAATTAGGATTTTCTTGACTGTATGAGTGTCAGGCGGGAGAATTTGTGACCCTAAACTGTAGCTCGGAGTCGAGAGAAAGAAGTAAGTTGATTGATTATAGGGCATCTTGGGGGTGAAAGGGGATGCAAGGAAGAGATTATGTGGGATGCAAAGGGTTTCAAACACCATCAGTAGGTTGGGTAGATGAGTCCCGTGCAGGTCGGGTTCTGATCTCAAGATCTAACTGTTGGCAAGGGAAAGGGTTGGGAGAATTGGAGTCCCATGAATTGTAGGGAGGGATACTTTTGTGTGGGAAAAGTGGATGCTGGTTTGTGGTGATTGGTACCTGAACTGGAGAAATCGAAGAGACTATGTCATTGGGACAGACTGCACCTTCAGTGTGCTGGGGCCAGTGTTCTTGTGAGTGAATGAATGATTGATTTATTGTTACATATATCTTGAAGCTACAACAGAAAGTGTTTTGTCACAATCCAGTGCCATTTTGAGTTACAATATAGATTTTAAAAAATTACTTAAATAAGATTCATCTTCTATTCAAATTGGGGTCTCAAGCACAGCTTCAGGATTTCTGCTTCTCAAAGAGTCCTGCTGCAGAAAATGCAGCGACAACATCGATGCCCTGGGAGACCCAGGCTTTGCTACTGTCACGTTGCCAAAACTGCCAAGAGTCCAGGCTCTGGGATTACCGCCACCAGGATTCCCCACTCTGGGCATCACCACTACCAGGAATCTAGGCTCTAGGTGTGTGTCATCAAGTGCCATCCGGGCACTGCTGTCTGATATAACTAGGGACATACAGAGGATGTTAAACTACGTGGTGGGGAAAATGATCAAAATGGCAAGATGTGCTATTTTGAAGAGTAAAGGCAACAAATGAGAAGGAGGTAGTAATATAACATTCTGGATTAGTGGAGCTGGAAGAGCACAGCCATTCAGGCAGCATCCAAGTAGCTTCGAAATCGACGTTTCAGGCAAAAGCCCAGGAAGGAGAAGAGAAATCTAAGAATGTGCTGACAATCAGTACTACATGTTAACGAAGATAACAAAAAGACAAGACTAAAGGCACCAAGCATTCAAAACCAAGTAAACTGATAAATAATACAAATTGAAGCAATAAATATGATCTGGAATCTATAATCATTATGGAAGTATGGCTGTAGACTACAATGATTTGTCCTGAATATTGATGATTCATACTTGAATATTGTGTCATAATCTTACAATTTGGTTTGAAAACAAGAAGTCTGTATTTCTTCCAACTTTGGGGATGGTTGAATTCTGGACGGAGCCAGGGTTCAGTAGGGAAATGTGGAAACTAATGTTATGCTGAAATATAGATCAACAAACCTATTAAATCTTGGAAAGTCTTTGCTGCCAAAACTAACCTATGAATCTTGGTCCCTTAAACAAATGGCTGTTAGTATTACTCTGCTTTTGTTTATTAGCTTATTGGTGGACAGTATTTTTCAGGTGTCTGCGGCACATTTATTGCATACTGGCCTTTGTAAAAATTGGCATGAGGAGCCTCTCATTCAGGATGGCAAAGTGACTCAATAGTTAGCACCGTTGCCTCACAGCACCAGGGACCTAGAATTAACTGTCTGAGTGGAGTTTGGACATTCTCCCCATGTCTGCTTGTGCTTTCCACAAGTGTTCTCATTTATTCCCACAGTCCTAAAATGTGCGGGTTAGATGGATTGGCCATGCTAAACTGTTCATTGTGTCCAGGGATGTGCAGGTTTGCTGGATTAGCCATGCGAAAGTTACAGGGATAGGGCTGGGTGGTCGGTCTGGTGAGATGCTTTCAGACGGGCAGTGTAGACTCAATGGGCTGAATGGTCTGCTTCCACAATGTAGAGATTCTATGATCTCCAAATTTAACTTCTTCTGAAGAGGGCAAAGTAGACAAATCCCACAGAGTTTTTTTAACATGATTTGTTATATGTTTATAGATCAGTTTATATTGTCTCCTAACATTCACAAATGTTATTTCACAAGCATGCAAAGAGCAAATTGGTTACCAGCTTGCTATTGGGAACACCTGCCAGGACTCGTAAGAAATGCCGGAGTTGCAGAGTATATATGTGAACAAGGGTGTTTTGAACAGTGGGCATCAATGATATGCACTTGTACTTATTTTAAAATTGAAAATAAATTTACGAAGTAGTGGTGACTGCATATACTTTTAAAAAAGTATACAGCTTAAACAACGAGTTCCACTCAAGATATTGCCAGTTCCGGTTTCAGATGGTGTTGGACTTTCAGATTACCTTCTCAAAGTCTTTCAGCCATTTCTCCAGGAGCTGCTGAAAGATTCACCAGACCCAGCAAGGTTCTCTCTTAGTCTGACCAAACACATATTCTTCATGTAGGTAAAAACAATGACTGCAGATGCTGGAAACCAAATACTGGATTAGTGGTGCTGGAAGAGCATAGCAGTTGGATGCTGCCTGAACTGCTGTGCTCTTTCAGCACCACTAATCCAGTATCACATATTCTTCATGTGTGAGTTTTGGGTGGCTTTACCCTTGGGCCAGATCTCAGTTCACTTGACTATGAAACACACACTGTAGGTGGAATCATGAAATTTGTCATGAATGGGAAGAAAAAATACTTTTCTTCTTGTATGGAACTCGGGCAAATAAGAGCTTACTGGAATCTATTTCATTTTTCCATTTTTGTCAGATATACTTTTGGTGACATTGAGCTTTGCTTCCTAAAGGGTCATAATAGATTAACAGCATTGTTAATGTTATTTAACAGTCTGAAGAGCTAAATAAACATTTCTTCAGTATCTGCAGGAACATTCATCGGTTTTGCTGCATGCTGTGGCAGCATTTGGTTTTTGAAGTGACGGTTCCAGCTTGCCATAATAACACAAAAGTTTTCGCTTTCTTTCAGGCTGACTGGTTTGAATTTGCCTTCGCCTGTCATCAGTAACAAGAATTGGCTGCGGCTTCACTTCACGTCAGACAGCAACCATCGACGCAGAGGGTTTAACGCACAGTACCAAGGTGAGAGGGTTTCCAAGTCAAACTGAAGCAGATAACCTCACTAGAAGTCATGTCATCAGCCGAGAAAAAACCCTGCACAAATGAAGGCAGAAGGCAGTGGTGGAATGGAGGTCCGTGACAAGTGGTGTTCTGCAGGGATATGCACTGGGATCTCTGCTGTTTGTCATACAACTAAATGGCTCAGATGAAAATGTAGATAGGTGGGTTAGTTAGTTTGCAGACAATGCAAAGATCGGTGGAGTTGTGGATAGTGTAGAAGGTTGTCAAAGGTTACAGTAGAAGAGATCAGTCTCAGATAGTGGTCGAGAAATGGCAGATGGAGTTTAATTCGGGCAAGTGTTAAGTGCTACACTTTGGGAGATCAAATGTTAAGGAAATGTATACAGTTAATGGCAGGACCCTGAACAGCATTGATGTACAGGGGGATCTTGGGGTTCAAGTCCATAGCTCCCTGCAAGTGGCCATGCACGGAGATAGGGTGGTACAGTAAGTGTATGGCATGCTTGCCTTTATTGGTTGGGGAATTGAGTACAAGAGTCAGGATGTCATGTTGCAGCTTTACAAGACTTTGGTTCGGCCATGGTTCGAAAACTGCGTTCAATTCTGTCTGCACATTACAGGAAGGGTGTGGATGCTTTGGAGAAGGTGCAGAAGAAGTTTACCAGATGCTGCCTGAATTAAGGGTTATAAAATATAAGGAGAGGCTAGAAAAACTCAGATTGTTTTCTCTGGAGCGGTGGAGGCTGAGGGCATACTTAATAGAAGTCTATCATATTATACATGATTCGGAGATGCCGGTGTTGGACTGGGGTGTACAAAGTTAAAAATCACACAACACCAAGTTATAGTCCAACTGGTTTAATTGGAAGCACACTCGCTTTCGGAGCGACGCTCCTTCATCAGGTGATTGTGGAGGGCTCGATTGTAACACAGAATTTATAGCAAAAATTTGCAGTGTGATGTAACTGAAATTATACATTGAAGAATTGATTGTCTGTTAAGCCTTTCATCTGTTAGAATACAGTGATAGTTTCACTTCTTTCATGTGTAAATCACAAAACCTTTTTTTAAAAAGTTGCATTCTCAGGTTAGCTGTTAACAATGGTGATAGCTAGACAATATGTTGAAGGTTCTGGATTAGTGGTGCTGGAAGAGCACAGCAGTTCAGGCAGCATCCAAGTAGCTTAGCCCCCTGTATTCTCTGTCTATGACCTGATGTTTAGATTGATTCCAATCTAAAAAGTGAGATAACAGAGTTTTACATAAATTCATGTGGAACTCTGAACTCAAAAACTGCAGGGGGCTAACACCTTCAACATATTGTCTAGCTATCACCATTGTTAATAGCTAACCCGAGAATGCAACTTTTAAAAAAAGGGTTTTGTGATTTACACATGAAAGAAGTGAAACTATCACTGTATTCTAACAGATGAAAGGCTTAACAGACAATCAATTCTTCGATGTATAATGTCAGTGACATCACACTGCAAATTTTAGCTATAAATTCAGTGTTACGATCGAGCCCTCCACAATCACCTGATGAAGGAGCGTCGCTCCGAAAGCTAGTGTGCTTCCAATTAAACCTGTTGGACTATAACCTGGTGTTGTGTGATTTTTAACTTTATAATATTATAAGATGCATATATAGGAATGACAGTCAGAATCTTTTTCCCAGAGTTGAAAGGTCTAGTATTAGGCAGCACATATTTAAGGTGAGGGGGGGAATGTTCAAAGGCCATGTGAGGGGCAAGTTTTTTGCACAGAGAATGGTGGGAGAAAGTGAGGACTGCAGATGCTGGAGATCAGAGTCATGAGTGTGGTGCTGGAAAAGCATAGCAGGTCAGGCAGCATCCAAGGAGCAGGAGAATCGACGTTTCGGGCATAAGCCCTTCATCAGGAATGAAGCTTGTGGGTCGGAGCTGAGAGATTTATGGGAGCAGGGTGGGGAAGGTCACTGGGAAAATGATCATCCACCCATCACTTTCCCAGCTACCTTCCCCACCCCCCTCCCATTTATCTCTCAGCCCTGATCCACAAGCCACATTCCTGATGAAGGGCTTATCCCTGAAACAGAGAATGGTAGGAGTCTGGAATGGGCTGCCAGGGGTGGTGATGGTGGCAGATACAATAAGGGCATTTAAGTGTCTTCTAAATAAGCGCAAGAAATGGAGGGATATGGACCCAGGGCAGGCAGGAGAAATTAATTTAATTTGGCATCCTGCTCGGCCCAACATCATCGGCTGAAGGGCCCATTCCTATGCTCTAAAGTTCTATGTATTGTGTTCCAAATGAAAATGTGGAGTGACTATCATGGCTGCTCAAGACAAAAATGTAGCAATCAAAATGTTCAACAGGTTAGTCATCATGTGAAGGAAAAATGAAGGTTGCTTTCAGAAGGTGAACAGAGAAGGAGTCTCACATGAAATGTTAATTCATTTTTCTTGCTCACATGTTCGTTGCTCAATGCTTTTTTGAAAAGGAAAAGTTAGATGTCTTTTTCTCCTGTAAATCAATCAAGATCTTTTTGTTTTGGCAGGACTAGTCTGTGAAACTTTTCTTTCCTCATTGATTTTTAAGAGCTGCGAGAGTGACTGAGAGGTCAGTGGGAAAAACATCAATATTACCTCAAGGCAGTTCTCTCGAGATTTACGAGAGTGTAGTTATGGCGAGAACTCCTCTCCATCAGCATGTTACGATTGTGTCTTTCCTTTGTTTTATATCTCCCCTTTTCAGTAGTACTCCTGAGAATTCTGAGGTGGAGATCAAATATATATCACCGTGCTCTTCATCATCATTCTGAGAGATTTTATTATCCATGCTCTTTGTATCATCTTAAAGTCAACTTTTCTCCCATTGGTATTGCACATGAAAATGTCTGTGTGAGAAAATCACAAGTTTCCGCGAATATTATCAACAATGTTAACCTTTTAGTTCCTTGTTGCTTCCTAGTTAACTTGTGTTAAAACAGTATGCAGCCACAACCAAGACTGTAGTCAATACTATTTGTTGAATTGCATTTTACCTTTTAACACTTTGTTTAACTAACTACTGAGTTATTAATGTATCATAATGACTTTAAAGAATGTTATGTGTTTCATTAGACTCTGCAATATCTACTCTGTGCTGATTTAGAACTAATCATTGCTCAAAGAAGAATGAGCTTTATTGCTAAAATAATGGGATATAAGGTAGAGGACTTTGTGATCAAATTGTTTAGCCAGTGAACAGTGGGTCGAAATCTGCAGGCTGATCTTTACTGTCAAAGCTGAGTTATGAGACTCAATGAGACCAGCCAGAGTCTTATGTTCTCCAAAGAAGCAGTTTCTAAGATGTTCTTACAAGATATCTATGAACTGGAGAAAATAAATATATCTGAAATTGAATAGTTCAAGCTAATAAACGTTAATTTACAATTTTCAATTGAAATCCCTTCACGCAAAAAACATCAATATTTGGAATAGAATTCTAGATATAGTATAAACAAAACCTTACATTTTGTTTTAAAATGATTAGCAGGAACAATAGGGGGCTGTTGAGTTTTCTGGGTGACTGAATGATCTTGGGTAAAAATGATGGACAAGGAATGCAGAGTCATTATGAGGTGGTGTACAGCCCACCAGAATAGTGCAGCTGATGTTTCAAACAGGTTTTAGTTCCTTTGATTGTTTGCACCCTGTTAATTCAGGGCCTGTCTTCGGTATGACCTTGCATTGAGGTAGTGGGTGCTGAACTGTATTCAGGAAAGCCAAATCTATGTACAAGGTACAATTTAAAACAGAGCTGAAAATGTGTTGCTGGAAAAGCGCAGCAGGTCAGGCAGCATCCAAGGAGCAGGAGAATCAACATTTCAGGCATAAGCCCTTCTTTATGCCCGAAACGTCGATTCTCCTGCTCCTTGGATGCTGCGTGACCTGCTGCGCTTTTCCAGCAACACATTTTCAGCTCTGATCTCCAGCATCTGCAGTCCCCACTTTCTCCTCGGCAATTTAAAACAGAATAATTTCAGGCCTACATCAAAAATGTAATTTTTTTCAAACAAAAGTGAAGTCACTGCACATGGCACCAGGAGGGACAAGAATGCAGTTCCTGGTTTAAGGTAAAATCACAGTATTCCTTCCACTTCACAGTAATCGCAGGCTGTATTTCCCGGTCTCTAAACTCCCCCATGATTATCCCTACTGCCTTACCTATCAAGCCAATACCGCTGTCATTCTATTCCCACAGAGGCCAACCCCACCTCCAGTTCATATGCTACCTCTCCTCCTCCTGGTCAGCTTGCCTCCTCAAGGTCTGCCTGAAATGCAGTAGCATGATATTTAAGGCTGCCTGCCGGTCCCCCTTAGGAGCTCATCACTCCAATGTATCCTGATGTCCAACTTCAGTTCTGCCTCAGGTCCCTCATTTAGTTACAAGGAATGCACCCTGTGTTCAGTAGGCTCTGTTGTGACCTGTGGATCACTTTTATTAGCTCCCTTGTTCTTCTATGCATTTATTTGCATTTGCCTCTCAGTGTTTGAGTACTTGTTTCAAACATCTGTGGCCTGCAGATAATGATAATGCTATTCAAGGTCCATTACTGGAATGGATTTTGCCTCAATTCTGTCAGTTTTCAGTCAAAATGCTGGCTGACAAATGTTGAATAACCAGGCTTGCAATTTAGTTATCTGTGCTAGTTTCCAAAGCAGCAAATAGTGATTGGCAGATGGAAGGAAAATTGTAGGTGGGAATGCAGACAGTTTAAATTATTCCTCTGCCTGATCATTTTAGCTCTGTTTTGGGTTAGAAACACAAGAACAGTGGATTTGTAACAATTATTTACGAAAGTATTCTATCACAGTTATCTGAAAAAAATATTAGGTGCAGCTGCTGGCATAATTCCAGCCTCTTCGTGTGTGAAGGTGTAATCTGTTTCTCAGGCTTTAAATAGAAGATCAAAACATATGGTTCCAATAATTCTTTCCCTGAAGTGGGTCTGGCAGGATCTTCCTCCTAGAAATTGTCTGTTCCTTGGTTCTGTCTCAGTTCCCTTACAACTTGTGGGAGGTGGTCCCTTTTGGGTTGTAGACAACAGTGAAAAAAAGAATCTTTATTGATTTTCCAAGCAATATAAGTTGGTTTGCTTTTAAAGCAATATTAAACCAAGCTAGCTGCAGGAACTTTTGTAATAACTATTGTTAGAAAGATTTTCCATGAGAATTGAATACTTAGTTTTGTCAATTTTCTTGTGAATACTTGTTCTAACCTGTAACTTTGATAAATTATCCCTGAAGAATTTATTATGTACCATCAAAAGTTTGAGTGTTAGACAGTAACTTCCGTTGGCAGTAATTGCACATGGAATTAACAGTACACTCATAGAATTCAAACTCCTTACAATCTTTGAGCCTCCCAAGTGTTTTCAAGACCGATCAAGTCTCATTCAGTTCAGAGGTATCTCTTCGCACACTTAGAGTCATAGAGATGTACAGCATGGAAACAGACCCTTTGGTCCAACCCGTCCATGCCAACCAGATATCCCAACCCAATCTAGTCCCACCTGCCAGCACCCGGCGCATATCCCTCCAAACCCTTCCTATTCATATACCCATCCAAATGCCTCTTAAATGTTGCAATTGTACCAGCCTCCACCACTTCCTCTGGCAGCTCATTCCATACACATACCACCCTCTGCGTGAAAAAGTTGCCCCTTAGGTCTCTTTTATATCTTTCCCCTCTCACCCTAAACCGATGCCCTCTAGTTCTGGACTCCCCAACCCCAAGGAAAAGACTTTGCCTATTTATCCTATCTATGCCCCTCATAATTTTGTAAACCTCTAAGGTCACCCCTCAGCTTCAGACGGTCCAGGGAATAAATCCCAGCCTGTTCAGCCTCTCCCTATCGCTCAGATCCTCCAACCCTAGCAACATCCTTGTAAATCTTTTCTGAACCCTTTCAAGTTTCACATCTTTCCGATAGGAATGAGACCAGAATTGCATGCAATACTCCAACAGTGTCCAATTGTCCTCAACATGAGCCGCAACATGACCTCCCAACTCCTGTACTCAATACTCTGGCCAACAAAGGAAAGCATACCAAACACCTTCTTCACTATCCTATCTACCTGCGACTCCACTTTCAAGGAGCTATGAACCTGCACTCCAAGGTCTCTTTGTTCAGCAGCACTCCCAACAGCATTATTTATCTTCCCACTAATTTATTCATTCATAAGGCAGTTTTGCCAAATATTTTAACACATACATGTAGCCATTCACCACAAATAGAACAACACAGAAATGACTCGGTTCATACTAAAAATTGTGCCACTGTTTAGAAAGCCAAAAAAGTGCAAAGCAGACACTAAGTTTAATTTCTAGAAGGGACGTAATTGAAAAGTCTAATATTATGCAAAATCATGTATCAAACCTTGATTAGAATAAAGGGCACAGCCTGCAGTTCGATTCGTTACTTTCCTTTCCTGCTGCATAAAAGTTGTATGTTTCCACATACTTCCACATATTTAGCATTCATCACACTTATCATTCCATACTGATTTGATTTTCTTTTACAGCATTTGATTGTTCTCCCCTGAGCTGTCTGTCAATCCCAACTTTTCAAGAGTTGCAGTGTTTCTCAGGGAGTTGTTTCTTTGAGGCTATAGCAAAGCAGGACAGGACATAGACTTTCACTTATGAGGCTGGTAGCTTTAGTCAGGGTATTTCTGAACTAGGCAAACTCATCTCAGTTTTAAAGGCCCCTTAGCTTCAATGTTTGCTCAGTGGAAGGGCTTGGATGGAACAGGGAGGAGGTGGCGATAGAGTCAGCCTTGACAATATTGGAAGCAGATTGGAAGCAGTCATGGAGGCAGGTTGGTGCTGAGAAGGGCTGTTTAGATGTCCCACTTTCTGTCTATGGATTTATTTTTAAAGCATTTGAGCCCCCCACCACTCACTTCAGAGCTCATCCAGTACATACCTCTTCTAATATCAACTCATGCTCGCTCATGGTACCTCTGTAGCGACTCAACCAACTGCCAAACATTGGCAGATATCAGAAAATGTGGAAATAAATTCCATTACTGTAAAATGGAGGAGCAGAAGAAGGCCACTTGGCCCATCGAGTCTGCTGTGCCAATCAATGATACCATGGCTGATCAGATAATCCTGAATTCCACTTTCCTGCCTTACTTCCAATAACCTTTGAATCACTTACTAATTAAAGTTCTGTCTCTCCCAGCCTTGAGTGTACCTAATGACCCAGCCTCTCCAGCTCTCTGCAATTTAAAGTTCCACAGATTCACTACCCTCCATGAGTGGAAAGCCCTTCTGATCTCTGTCTTTCATGTGCGGTTCATTATTCTGGGATTATGCCCATTGGTCTGAGGTTCTCTGACAAGGGGAAACAACATCTCCATTTCTATCTTGTCAAATCCCCTATGAATCTTGTATATATCTGATTGCTTCTCATTCTTCTGAACTCCAATGAGAACAGGTTCAACCTACTCAACCTCTCCTTATGAGGCAATCCTTCTATATCTGTATCAGTTGAGTGAACCTTCTTTGGACTACCTCAGTGACACCAGATATTTCATGAATTAAAGGGACCAAAATTGTTCACCGTGTTGCAGCTGTGGAGTGACTAGTGCCTTGTACAGTTTTAGCAAGATCCTTTATTTTTGTACTTCATTTGCCTTCTCGATTACCCACTGAACTTGAATATTAGCTTTTTATGATTTGTGCACAAGTGCTCCCAAATGCTTTAGGCTTCTGCAATCGTTTTTCATTTAAATAATACTCCACTCTTCTATGCTTCATTGCCAAATGCATAACTTCATACTTTCCCACATTATATTACATCTACCAAGTTTTTGCCCAATCACTTCACCTGTCTGTATCCCTTTGTGGATTCTTTGTGTCAGGCTCACGACTTGCCTTCCCATTTATTTTCATGCCATCTACAAGCTTGGCAATAACACATTCACTTTAATCACTTGGCCAGAGTATTTAAGGAAGTGATCCTTGAAGTAGTGGATGCGATAATGGTCAGAGTTTCGAGATTTCGAGATTCTATAGACTCTGGAGCAGTGCCTATGGATTGGTGGGTAATGTAATTCCACTATAAAAGAAAAGAAATAGAGAGAAAACAGGGAATTACAGACCAGTTAGCCTGACATTTGAAAGGTGGACAATGTTCATAATAAAAGATTTAATAGCAGAGCACTTAAAAAGCATTGAGATTTGTGAAAAGTAAATCATGCTTGACAAATCTACTTTATATTTTAAGTTTGTAACTGGTATCATCAATAATGGGGAGCCAGCAGACACGGTTTATTTAGAATTTAAGAAAGCTGTCAGTAAGATCCCATATAAAGGGAAATTGTCAAATTAAAGTGTGTAGGATTGGCTTTAGCATATTGGCATGGATGGAGAACTGGTTGGCAGACATGAAACAAAAAGTAGGAATAATTCATTCTTTTTTCTGAGTGGCAAAATGACTAGTGAGGTACTGCAAGGATCAGTGCTTGAACTCCAGCTATTTACAGTATACATTCATGATTTAGATTGGGGAACTAAATTTAATATCTTCAAGTTTGCAAATGGCACAAATTTGGGTGGAAAAGTGAACGAGAAGGAGGATGCAGTGATACTTCAGTGTGTTTTGGACAAGTTGAATGAGTGGGAAAATGCATGGCAAATCATGTATAGATTAGATTAGATTCCCTACAGTGTGGAAATAGGCCCTTCAGCCCAATCAGTCCACACTGACCCTCCGAAGAACAATCCACCTCTGTCTGACTAATACACCTTACAGTATGGGCAATTTTAGCATGGCCAATTCACCTGACCTGCACATCTTTAGATTGTGGGAGGAAACCGGAGCACCCGGAGGAAACGCATGCAGACACAGGGAGAACATGCAAACTCCACACAGCCAGTCACCCGAGGTTGGAATCTAACACAGGACTCTGGTGCTGTGAGGCAGCAGTGCTAGCCACTGAGCCACTATGCTGCCCCATGTAATTGTGAATAAATGTGAAGTTTTCCACTTTGGAATCAAAAACAGGAAAGCAGATGAATTATCTGCACGTTGATAAATTTGGAAAAGGGAGGTGCATCAAAACCTGACAGTCCTTTAATACCACTCACTAAAAGGAAGTGTTCGTTTCGGCAAGTGATGAAGAAGGGAGATATGTTCAAGTACAGGAGCAAGGATGTCTTGGTGAGACCACAGCTTGTGTGCAATTTATATCTCCTTATCTGAGGAAGTATATTCTGTATATGGAGGGAATGCAACAAATGTTTACCAGACTTAGATGGCAGGATGTGACATATGAAGAAATGTTGGATCAGTTAGGACTATACTCACTGGAGTTTAGAAGAATGTGGGGATGCTCTCATAGGGTACTGATAAAATTCAAACAGAACTAGACTGGGTAAACACAGGACGGATATTCCTGATGACCCAGGAACCCAGAAGCAGGGGTCATATTTAAGGATATGGATAGACCATTTAGGACTGACATGAGGAGAAATCTCTTCACCTAGAATGTGGTGAGCCTGTGGCATTGTCTGCCACAAAGAGGTTGAGGCCAAAACATTGAATGTTTTCAATGAAGAGTTGAATTTTCTTTTTGGGCTAATGGGATGAAAGGTTATGAGGAGAAAGCGAGACCAGAGTACTGAGTTGGATTAGTAGTTATGATCATATTGAATGTAGAAACAGTGAGACTGGCTTCTTTCTGCTCTTATGTTTTCAATATCTCTTTCTATTTTTCTAAATCTTGATTCTCTAGATCTGTTATTAATTAAAAATTGCCTCTGCTTCTTTGTCTTTTTTGAAATAAGCCATGTTAATGGCTTAGTTTGCATTTGAAAGGATAATATTCTTTTATAGATTTTATTATTCATTCATCATTGAAATGTCTTTGTGATGCTTGTGGTTCAAAGTGACCATGGTTTTTCATTGCATTAATGAATTAGACCAATTAATGACTTATGATAGCATTTCCTTTTGTCAAACAGGAACACAAAGGCTTAAAGTTATTCTGATGTCGAGGGACTTCAAAACAACTTAATCTTTTCTTTGCAATGTTATAATTCTGAAATGTGAATATCTACGATGCTAGTAAAAAATATTTTCAGAAAGAAGATTTTAAAATTCTTTCTTGGAGTATGGGTGCTGTGGGCAGTGCATGAAATCCATTCTAATTGGTCTTGAAAATTTGATGGTGAGCTATTTATCTGAACTGCGGCAGCTGATGTGGTAAAGACACACTTGTGATGAGGTTGGGGAGGGAGAGTCAGGAGTTTGACTCAGGATGATGAAATAACTGCAATATCATTCCAAAACAGGATGGTGTGTGGCTTGGAGAGATATTTGCAGCTGGCAGAATTTCCATGTCCCTAGAGCCTTAGTGTTTGTTCAACCAAATGGTGGTGGCCACAAATCTGGACAATGATGTTTGGTGAATTGGAGATGATACATCCTACTGTTGCCATGTACCAGCAGTAGATGGGCCAAATCCATAGTGAGGTGTGCCAGGCAAGTGGATTGTTTAGTCATAGATAGTGTCAAGTGTCTTGAGTTTTGTTGGAACTCCACTACTCCTGCCTCTAATTTGCATGTTTGTAAGTCCACTATGGATGCCACATCAAAACTCCTGATCACTTACATTGAATACATCTGAAGGCCGTGTTGACAATTCAGTGCCAGGAAAACACTACAAACAATGCAATTAACATGTTGGTCTTGTATACTGCTTTCAACTTGGATAAAAAGGCCATGTCTCTTTTATGAATGACCATTAAATCCCCAAGCAGATCCTTTGAATCCAGTGAATTGCCCAATGGCAGGCTGACCCAAATAAATGATGTAAGGATTCCTAAAGAGGAGCCTTGCAAACTTCTACATTGCAGACCACCTCACTTGGAAAACCATTGCAGCCAATCAGTCCATGTGGAGATAAGCACTGACATTTGATTCACCATATTGTGAGGATCATCTGAGTCAAACGTGCACCATCTATGGAGGAAGGTCAGAGATGGCACAGTTGCAGAATCTCCCCCCAGTGAAAACATAACCTGTCAGTCCTGTGGCTATGCATTCTGATACCACATTGAAATCTTCACTCCTTAATTAAGAAAACCCACAGACATTGAAAATGTCATATTCAGCTTGAATAACGAAGAATCTACCATCTCCTCTAATTAGTCCAAGTCTGAATGTTGACTGGATGTCACAGACTGTTTCATTTTATTGAGGTATTGCAAAAAAAACTGAACAATGTGCAAGCATCACCAAATATTCACGCTCTGAGATAATCATGAAGCACTTGAATATAATTGGACTCAGGACACTTTCAAGGGGATCTCACACATCAACACCTTTGACCAAAAATGGTGGTCTGCTGACTTTATGCTCAGTATGCTGAAATCAATGGAGACATTTCCCTCTGTTTCCAACTGATTTCTTTGGTGCTTCTTGTTACCAGGCTTAATCAAATGATGCCTTTGATATCCAACGGTCATCACTTTCACTTCACCATCATGACAGTGCTTTTGAACCAAAACTGGAATCACATTTCATCTTGATTGGTCTCAGCAGAACCTGAGCTTCTAAATTGAGAGATTAGAAGTATGTTGGCTTCATTTGACAGGCTGACTGCCGACACTTCCAACCTGTGATGATTGAGAGTACACTGATAAGGTGGTGAGTGGCTGGATTGGGCAAGTCTTACTGGGCAATGTTTCCCATTGTCAGATAGATGTCAGCATTTTAGAACAGCAGCTTGGTTTAAGTGTGGACTTGTTCTGAAGAATTGTATGATTACAGTAGTGATGATTAACAAAACATTTGTAGAAGCCACTCATTCATTTTGTGTGTTGAACTATTATAATCCAATCTTCCTGATCCTCTCTATCAATGAATAGTTCATTATGATCTGACTTTGTGCCAGTTTTGAATTAGAATAATATTCTTTTCACATTTCCAGCCATGTGTGTAATATCCTTGTGCAGCATCTGCTTTGTCTTTACTTTTGGGACCTTTAGCACAACAGTGAACACAACACTTCAATTCCATGTTCTGGCTGCTTCAAGGTTATGAATTCAACTTTAATATTAATCTGCATCTTTAAACACCACAACAGACTTTTCCATTATGGCTGGAATCTTTGGAGACAATTTACCCACGCCATCAACTTTGAAAGGACATTACTGGTCAAACCACATAGGTCATTGGCAAAATGCACTGACAGATGTAGAGTTCTGCCTGAGTCTTCTGGAGGAACCATTGGAACCAAAGGAACTCTCTGATCTGAACTCATTAATCATCAGTATGGTACTGTTACAAGGCATTCCTTCAAGGTTTTTATTGAAAGTGCTATTCATTATTCATCCAAAATGTACATATTTCCAGCAGGAGTAATAATCACATGGAAGAACTTTGGTTTTATTTTTTGCAATAATGTATTGCAAAGCATTTCAAAAGTTTTTTCAACCAATGTTTTGTAAATTTCATTGCAATACTAATGGTTTATTTTTATCTAAATGTCCAAAGGCAAATTGTCACAGCTAAGCCGGATTTTCACACCTAGTTCAAGTCATGAAACTTCCAGACTCAGTTGACATGTCCCAGATTAAAGTGCCCTGTCAAACTCTATTTACGCTCTAGGAGATAGTGACTGGGTTGAGTTAGGCCTACTGACCCTGGAGGCAGGTGACAAGGCAGGCCAGTTAAAAGGCTCATTGCTACTCTCTGGAACTTCTTCCAAGTTGTTATAGAAGCTTTTTCCCCAGCAGTATTCACCCCTGACAACCTCTCACCATCCATGGCCCCCTCCGTGCCAACTGATGCCCCACTCCATACCCATGTCTCTTTATACCCCAAGTCACTTCCAAACTTTGATAACCATATAAGTCCAGATTGCTGTACTAATATTCCATGTGCATGCCCACGTACTCTTGCCTCCACCCTCTCAAGCTACCTCTATATCAATAAACAATATCCAACATGGGTAGGCATCAGAAGCCATGGTGAGATGAAAAAAATCAAGTTCCAAAAAACTTATTGCGACTTAGACACATGACATTGAAAGCAAAAAAAATCTTGAAACTTATTCAAAACAATAAAAACTTCTCAAGTGGTTGATCAGTTATAAAAATCACTCTAAAAAAAAATTAACCTTTAAATAGCCTTTTTAAATTGCCAGTCAAGCTGAGAACCCAGAACTCCTGCTTGGATAATTTTATCCTTTGAATAGTCCTTGGAAAAATGACAGCAAGTTTCTGTCCAAACTGCATGAGGATTTTTTCACTAAATGACATGACAGCCAAAACAATCCCAATAAAGGGTTCTTTTTCATTTTCAAAGATCCTCAAAGTCATTTTTTTATATTTAACAAGTGGGAGATTTTTTAACAAAACTTCAGATCATATTTCTTAATTAGATTTTATTAACCTGTTTACATCTACTCTCTCAATCCATGATTTGTTAAGACTCTTGGAAGAGCCACAATAGGTTCAAATAACCTTGCTGAGTTTGGATTTCCTTCCTTTGTAAATCCTGTTCCCTTGCCTTTCCCTGCCAAAAAAACTTGGATTTGTCAGAAGTAGATGGGTTTGTCGTATGGGGAACACATTGTCCATTTGGGTTCCACTTGCCAGTTTTAAAGGACTCCAGAGTCAGGAAGATGATGTGAAAATCTCACCCATTTTCCTTAGAAATAAGCTCAGCTTAACACATGTGGAAATATTTTCCATTCATTAATATTCCTGGAGGATTGTTACCTGTCAGTCCTCAAATTTTACTGATCACTTTAGTTTGGTGTTCTCATTGGGAAGGTAATTTCCTTGTTAGATTTTGCTGAACCATCTGAACAAGATGCAAGCAGTGTTTTGATCCTAGTAAAGAATCTTGGGTACAACTTTTGGAAGATACTCTGTCAGACATTGAATGGGGGTGTTACTTCCAAACTTTTAATGAAGAGATGTAGCTAGCTCACCCTTCTGCAATGTTGCAGTTAACCCAATTCCTAACAGTATTCCTCACCTCTGTATGTGGTCTGTCTATCTATAATTACAGTTCAAGGTCATGCCTGTGGTTTGGAGTTTTTATATCTTAAGATTTTACAGTTCAAGGAAGTCATGTATTTCACAAACTGCAATGAGCCAAAGGAACAGATAATTTGTTGGTGGCATATTGCTTGATGCACAAATCATCATTTTCTCTTTTTCTCTAAAACTTATGGAGAATCTATTAGCAACCAATGGAGAAGGCAGTGTGTTTATTGTTATGTCCAAAAGACCCCACCTCTGACAGTACAGCATTCACTCAGTACAGCTGTCAAGATGGTAAAAAAATTGACTGCAGATGCTGGAAACCAGACTCTGGATTAGTGGTGCTGGAAGAGCACAGCAGTTCAGGCAGCATCCAAGGAGCAGCGAAATCGACGTTTCGAGCAAAAGCCCTTCATCAGGAATAAAGGCAGAGAGCCTGAAGTGTGGAGAGATAAGCTAGAGGAGGGTGGGAGTGGGGAGAAAGTAGCATAGAGTACAATGGGTGAGTGGGGGAGGGGATGAAGGTGATAGGTCAGGGAAGAGAGGGTGGAGTGGAAAGGTGGAAAAGGAGATAGGCAGGTAGGACAAGTCCAGACAAGTCATGGGGACAGTGCTGAGCTGGAAGTTTGGAACTAGGGTGAGGTGGGGGAAGGGGAAATGAGGAAACTGTTGAAGTCCACATTGATGCCCTTGGGTTGAAGTGCTGTTCATAATTCGCATGAATATTGTTGCTCATGAAAGGAAACTAATAGCTGTCTGTCCAACAAATTACCTCAACAGACCAGCATCTGATCAATATCTTTAGTCTGGTCATCTTGTGTATCTATAAAATTGTACATTAAGCAAACATGAAATGATGCTTGAGACCAAACATAATACAGACACAGGATTAATTTGGTGGCTTGCAGGAATACTTCTCTGCAGAAAATATAGACCATCCTCTGGCCCTACAAGTATTTTTACCTTTTCAGAAGTTCCTTAATGGCTCATGGACATGGTTACAAAGGTCAGCATGTGTTGTCCATCTTCAAATGCCCTTGAAAATGTAATGGTGTGTCATTGTCTTGAACTGCTGGATTTAGCTGATAAAGGTTTTCTCATCATGGCATGTTTTAAGACCATAAGACCATAAGACATAGGAGTGGAAGTAAGACCATTCGGCCCATTGAGTCCACTTCGCCATTCAATCATGGCTGCTGGGCACTTCAACTCCACTTACCCGCATTCTCCCCATAGCCCTTAATTCCCCGAGACAACAAGAATCTATCAATCTCTGCCTTGAAGACAATTAGTGTCCCGGCCTCCACTGCACTCTGTGGCAATGAATTCCACAGGCCCACCACTCTCTGGCTGAAGAAATGTCTCCGTATTTCTGTTCTGAATTTACCCCCTCTAATTCTAAGGCTGTGTCCACAGGTCCTAGTCTCCTCACCTAACGGAAACAATTTCCTAGCATCCACCCTTTTCAAGCCATGTATTATCTTGTACGTCTCTATTAAGTTTCCCCTTAATCTTCTAAACTCCAATGAATACAATCCCAGGATCCTCAGCAGTTCCTCATATGTTAGACCTATCATTCCAGGGATCATCCGTATGAATCTCCGCTGAACACGTTCCAGTGCCAGTATGTCCTTCCTGAGGTGTGGGGACCAAAACTGGACACAGTACTCCAAATGGGGCCTAACCAGAGCTTTATAAAGTCTCAGTAGCACAATGGTGTTTTTATATTCCAACCCTCTTGAGATAAGTGACAAAATTGCATTCGCTTTCTTAATCACAGACTCAACCTGCATGTTGGCCTTTAGAGAATCCTCGACTAGCACTCCCAGATCCCTTTGTACTTTGGCTTTACGAATTTTCTCACCGTTTAGAAAGTAGTCTGTGCTTTTATTCTTTTTGCCAAAGTGCAAGACCTCGCATTTGTTCACATTGAATTCCATCAGCCATTTCCTGGACCACTCTCTCAAACTGTCTAGATCCTTCTGCAGCCTCCCCACTTCCTCAGTACTACCTGCCTGTCCACCTATCTTCGTATCATTGGCAAACTTTGCTAGAATGCCCCCAGTCCCTTCATCCAGATCATTAATATATAATGCAAACAGCTGTGGCCCCAACACTGAACCGTGCGGGACACCGCTTGTCACCGGCTGCCATTCTGAAAGAGAACCTTTTATCCCAAATCTCTGCCTTCTGTCAGACAGCCAATCCTCAATCCATCCCAGTAGCTCACCTCGAACACCATGGGCCCTCACCTTGCTCAGCAGCCTCCCGTGTGGCACCTTATCAAAGGCCTTTTGGAAGTCTAGATAGACCACATCCACTGGGTTTCCCTGGTCTAACCTACTTGTCACCTCTTCAAAGAATACCAGCAGGTTTGTCAGGCATGACCTCCCCTTAGTAAATCCATGTTGACTTGTTCTAATCAGACTCTGCTCTTCTAAGAATTTAGAAGAATTTATTCTTTCCTTGAACATGATCAATGAAGGCAGTGCCAACATGAATAATTAATCACTGATTACCTTAAGGTGATGAGGTACCTTTTGAACACTGCAGTCCAATTGGTAGCTGATTAGATTAGATTCCCTACAGTATGGAAACAGGCCCTTTGTCCCAACAAGTCCACACCGACCCTCCGAAGAGTAACCCTCCCAGACCCACTCCCCATATTCACCCCTGACTATGGACAATTTAGCATGACCAATTCACCTAACCTGCACATCTTTGGATTGTGGGAGGAAACCGGAGCACCTGGAGGAAACTCACGCAGATATGGGGAGAATGTGCAAACTCCACACAGGCAGTCACCCAAGGCTGGAATCGAACCTGGGATCCTGGTGCTCTGAGGTAGAGGTACTAACCACTGTACTACCGTGTCGCCCCAAGTTATTAAGCCACAGCAAAATTAAAACGGAAGCTACACTCATCCAGAAAAGTGGGGAGTATTCAAGCACACTCTGACTTGTAAGTGGTGGACAAGCATGGGGGATTCAAAAGGTAAGTTAGTTATTGCAGAAATACTAACTTCTGACTTGCTCTTGGTAGTCATAGTGTCCTACATAAATGGTCTAAATCAATTTCTGTCATTGACTACCCTGCAGTGTTGATCATAGGGAATTCAGTGATGGTTGTGCCATTGAATGCCAAGCAGAGATGGTTCAATTCTGTTTGTTGGAGATAGTCAACAGCTGGCACTCATGTGGAATAAGTGCTGCTGCCCAAGCCTGAATTTTGTCTGGGAGGAGAAAGTACAGTCATCGATGTAGCGGAGGAAAAGGTGGGGGGTGGTGCCAGTGTAGCTGCAGAAGATGGACTGTTCCTGAAGAAGGGTTCATGCCCAAAACGTCGATTCTCCTGTTCCTTGGATGCTGCCTGACCTGCTGCGCTTTTCCAGCAACATATTTTCAGCTCTGAATTTTGTCTAGACCTGGTTGCATGCAAACATGGAGTACTTCAGTTTCTGAAGAGTTGTGAATGGTAATGGACACTGGATTAAATGGTGGATTAGTGGTGCTGGAAGAGCACAGCAGTTCAGGCAGGATCCAACGAGCAGCAAAATCATCGTTTCGGGCAAAAGCCCTTCATCAGGAATAAAAGTGCCTGGATTGTGACCCAGTGAACAGAAAAAGATGGCAATCTTTGTCCAAGTTGGAATGGTGTGACTTGGAGGCTAAGCTTGAGGAATTGATGTTTTTCTCCTTGCATGTGCTGCCCTTGCCCTTTGAGGTGACAGATGTCATCAGTTTAGAAGTCACACTCGAAGGTGTCTTGGCAGGTTGGTGTAGGACAGCTTGTAGGTAGCACATAATGTAGCCATGGTAATTTGATGTAGGAAGTCTCTGTGTAAGGGGGCTAATGGGCTGCTGACCAAGTAGGTAAATTTGGCAGTGCTGTTGCTGTACCTCTTCAGTGTAGCTTCAGCTACAACCATCCAGGCAAATGAGATTACATTCTGATTTGATTTTTTAGACTCCTGGATTACTCTTCCATCAGGTCTGCTCTGTCAGATTAAGTTGTTTACCTGAACTGCTGTCACTCTGCCTTAAAATTCTTGGTATCCTGGTTCAGGCTGCTATGATCACACTTGTCCTGTTACTAGTACTCTTTCATTTGATTTATGTTTCCCTAAGTACAGCGAAAAGCTTTGGGTTGTGAGCAGTACAGGCGGATCATAGTAAACAAGGGCACAGAGATCATGGGGTGCTTAGACAGAGTGAGGCATACAGGTTACAACTGCACAGGCAGTGTGCAAAGCAAGATCAACATTATTTGAAGTTAGAGAGTCCATTCAGCAGTCTCATAAAGGCAAGGGAGAAGCTCTTCTTGAACCCATTGGTTTGTGTGTGTGTGTGTTTTCAACAAAAGGTAATAGGAGAGTATTGCTAGGGTGGGAGGGGGTCTTTGATGATGTTGCCATTACACTGAGAAGTGTAAATAGAGTCCATCGATTGGAGATTGGCTTCTGTGATGGTCTGAGCTGTGCATACAATCCACTGTAGTTTCTTACAGTCCTGGGCAGACCAGTTGCTATAGTCTGGCTGCTATGCACCCAGACTGTGTGCTTTCTGTGGTGCATCTGGAAAAGTTGGCAAGGGTCCTTATGAACATGTGTAATTTCCTAAGGCACCTGAGGAAGAAGAGATGTTGTTGTGCCTTCTTGATCGTAGCATCTACATGGGAGATTCAAGCAGGATCATTCCAAGGAACTTGATGCTTTCAACTCTCTCCACCTTAGCTCCTCCTTTCTTCCTGAAGTTAATGATCAGTTCTTTTTTTTTCCTGACATTGAAAGAGGGGTTGTTATCATTGCACCATGACACCAAAATCTTTTCCTACTTTCTGTATTCTGAATCATGATTGTTTTATATCCACCTACCATGGCGGTGTTGTCAGCAAACTTGTAGATGGCATTCATTTGGAATTTGGCTACACAGTCTTGAGTGTACAGGGAGTATAGTAGGGAGCTAAGAACACATCCTTGGGGGGGCTTCAGAGTTCAGGATTATCGTGGAGGAGGTGCAGTTGCCTATCTTCATTGATTGCGGTCTCTGGGTCAGGAAGCTGAAGATCTGGATGAAAAGGCCAGAGCCAAGACCAACGTCTCAGAGTTTTGAGATTAGTCAGAAGGGATTATGGTATTGAAGGTGGAGCTGTAGTCAATCAGTAGGAGTCTGATATAGCTGTCCTTCTAATCCAGATATTCCAGGAATGAGCGTAGGGCTAGGGAAATGGTATCCGCTGTGGACCTGTTTCACCAGTAGGCAAACTGTAGAGGGTTGAGGCAGGCTGGGAGGCTATAGTTGATGTGGGCCATGACCAGCCTCTCAAAACACCTCATGATTATGGAGGTCAGAGCCATTGGACAGTAGTTACTAAGGCACATTGTACATGCTTTCTATGGTACTGAGATGATGGTGGTCTTTTTGAAGCAGGTGGGGACTTCAGCCTGCAGGAGGGAGAGGTTGAAAATGCCAGTGAATATCTCTGCCAGCCGGCCTGCACAGGATCTAAGTGCATGGCCAGGGACTCCGTTTGGGCCCACACTTTCCTTGGGTTGATTCCCAGAAAGACCAAACTGACGTCTGCAGCAGTGATGGAGAGAGCAGGTGTGTCCGGGGCTGACGGGGCAGGTGACACCACGCTGCTGGCAATCTGCTGGAACCAGGGTGGGCTGTGTGTTCTTCCTCTTGCTTTGCTTTTCTGGAATGTAGTTCAGTGCAATGTTTGCTCCCGTACTTTGCTGTCATGTTGGATCCCAGAAAGACATCTATGCTTTCTTGAGATGAATCAGTTTTCTCCATGTCTTGTGTGGTTTCACTGTGTCCTACATCTTTGCCTTTACCCCCTACCTAGGCTGCAAGTGTTCATGGATTCTATTATATTCAGACTCTGTCTGCATTCAAATGGTCAAATTTCTTTCTTGATTTGATTTTGACCCTTTCATTATACCTGAAATTGTGACCCATATCTTCAAATCCCTAAGAATTTAATTGAGCAGAGCATCAAGTATAGGAGTTAAGAGGTCATGTTGTGGCTGTACAGGACATTGGTTAGGCTACTTTTGGAATATTGCATGCAATTGTGATCTCCTTCCTATTGGAAGGATGTTATGAAACTTGAAAGGGTTCAGAAAAGATCTACAAGGATGTTGCCAGGGTTGAGGATTTGAGCTATAAGGAGAGGCTGAATTGGCTGGGGCTTATAAAAGTTTATAAAATCATGACGAGCATGGGTAGGATAAATAGACAAGGTCTTTTCCCTGGGGTGGGGGAGTCCAAAATTAGAGGGCATTAGTTTAGGGTGAGAGGAGAAAGATTTAAAAGGGACCTAAGGGGCAACTTTTTCACACAGAGGGTGGTGCGTGTTTGGAATGAGCTACCAGAGGAAGTGGTGGAGGCTGGTATAATCACAGCATTTAAAAGGCATCTGGATAGGTATTTAAAAGGAGAGGTTAGAGGGATACGGGCCAATTGCTGGCAAATGGTACTGTAGATTAGGTTAGGATATCTGGTCGGCATGGACGGGTTGGTCTGGTTCTGTGCTGTACATCTCTATGATTTTATGAGTCTAATTTCCAGTAGCCTTTCATTTAGAATGATGATGATATATTTTATAAATGAGCAAAAACATGTCCTCTTTCTTTTGCATTTTCATTTTCTTTTCTAACTTCTTTAAAAACAACGGAGATGATCAGTTGACGATAGAAGCATCATTATATTCCGGCGCGTCACTAGTCATCAAATGCTATGACGATTGAAGTGCAAATTAAACTAGAATGATGGCCAACAATCTCTTTTTTTTGGTCAGAGAGGCCTCCACGGTTACTTCATAACTAAATAGGGTCCACTGAGATTGGCAGTTCTTCATTCAAGGGCATTTTATGGGGACTGTTCAGGATTTTCCCCATTGTAAAATGGATGCCTAAGCTAGTAGAAGGTGGTACTAATGTGCTACCTCAAGGTATTATTGATAGATGTATTAACAAATTATGTGAGATTGACCAAAAATGCTGCTTTCTTGGATGATAGCAGATTGTCAAGGTAACTGTTGTAGCACTTAGCATAGAGAAAATGAAAAGCTATGGTTGTGAATGATTATGAATGTGGCATAGCCTCATCAACTGGCGCAGCTTTGAGTCGACACCGACATGCTCCAACAATCAAAAAAAGGACAAAATAGAATGGTTTGTGTCAGTGTCAATTTACAGTCAATAGCAAGCACAGAGTCATTTTTTCTCTATTGATATACAAGAAATGTGTAATGTTGCTTGGGGTTTGTGTTCATGAGATGATGCTTTTGCAGTTCTTCCATTCGTTAGCTAGCAGGCATAGAAACATGGAATCACAAAGTACAGGGAGAAAGTGAGGACTGCAGATGCTGGAGACCAGAGTTGGAAAATGTGCTGGAAAAACATAGCAGGCCAGGCAGCATCCGAGGAGCAGGAGAATCGATGTTTCGGGCATAAGCCCTTCTTCAGGAATGAGGCTGGTGTGCCAAGCGGGCTGAGATAAAAGGTAGGGGGGAGGGAATTTGGGGGAGGGGTGCTAGGAATACGATAGGTGGAAGGAAGTGAGGGTGAGGGTGATAGGCCGGAGAGGGGGGTGGAGAGGACGGGAAGAAGATTGCAGGTCAAGAGGGCGGTTGGGACTGAGAAAAGGTCGGGGGAGGGGAAATGAGGAAACTACATTCATCCCATGTGGTTGAAGGGTTCCTCGGCGGAAGATGAGGCGCTCTTCCTCCAGGCATCGTGTGGCCAGGGTCTGGCGGTGGTGGAGGCCAAGGACCTGCATGTCCTTGGCGGAGTGGGAGGGGGAGTTAAAGTGTTCTCTATTGTATTCCCTGCGCCCCTCCCCCAAATTCTCTCCCCACTACCTTTTATCTCAGCCTGCTTGGCACACCAGCGTCATCACATAGTACAGAAGAGGTCCTTTTGTACCACCAAAAATATACTGCTATCTACATTAGACCCACTTTCCCCACTTGGCCCATAGCCTTGAATTTTATGACAGTTCAATTATGCAGCCAAGTACGTTTTAAAGATTATGAGGTTTCCTGCTTCAATTAACATCTCAGGCAGTGCATTAAAAAGGGGGCAAGTTCAAAGGAGATGAGAGCAGCAAGTTATTTTACACAAGGAATGGTAGCTGCCTCAAACACACTGCCAGGAGTGGAGGCAGAGACAATCAGGACATTAAAGAGGTTTTTAGATAAGCACATGAATATGCAAGGTATGGAAAGATATGGACCAAGGACAGGCAGAAAGAATTAGCTTAATTCGGTATCACGCTTGGCACAACATTGTAGGCCGAAGGACCCATTCCTATGCTGTACTGTCCTATATTCAAAAAAATACCTATTCAAGTTTCTGTGCCTTTAGCATTCATGTATTTGCCCTTCCCTTTCAAAAAGGAGCAAAATGACATGCAATTCCAAGAACAATGTGAATAGAAAGAGCTGTACATTGTTCTTTCAATAATTTGCATTAATGTGCAGTGCCATAGAATGATTGTATGCAGGTGCACATCTGGAAATCTCCACCTCACTACATTCGCAGTTGGAGCTGTGTTATTGTGAAATGAGTTTAGGTACTTCACCCGGTGAGAGAGAGTTCCAATAGAATTCCTTTTATTTCAAAGTTTGTTAATAATGCGACAGCTTCTTTGTACAGGACTAGGAGCAGACAAATCTCAACATTATCAAGGATTCATTACGGGTGAAAAGATCACTTAATTAAACACATCAATTCTGTCTGAAATGTATATTCTGGAATTACCATTTGTTTTTACGGAATGGTGTTTTAAACCTATTTCAGTTTGGAGAGTTCTCCGGTGGTTTGAAAGCTGGCTGCATTTCTCCATACATTATAATAATTGCCCGCAGACAACCTGACAAATATTTACTGTCATTGTACCATCGATCACTTCAAAGATAAAACATCGTTTAAGCAATGCCACTGTTGAATTATAATTAATTCAAGATAGTCTAGTTTATCAGAGGGTAATGTGTTTAATTTGTCAAACACAAACATAATTTTGATTGAGTGACGAGGTGAAATTCAAGGGTTTGTATCAATTTTCATTTGTGAAAAGCTTTCTCGTCAAAAGACAAAATCTTGATTGATAAAAATATATATGTTTATTATTAACACTGGTATTGATCGATGAATGCTGCTATTCTGCTAAAATATCTCAGTAGAACTTTCCATTTATTAATGAGATAATTCACGAAGTTCAATAAAATGTTCACTTGTTCGAGTTACCTTGCTTTCTAACACATTATTCTGAGTCAAGCTGTGGAACTTCAATTATAAAAAAAAATGGGATTTGAAGGTGATAGGTCAGGGGATAATGCAGTGAACAACTTTTGCTTGCAATAGTTAAGTTGGATAAATTATATTGGTCACTGTTATTAGACTAGAAAATAAGGTAATGAAGGTGAATCACAGCTAAATGAGGCAGCCTAGTTATCATTAGGATGAAATGTTGTTCAGTGAATCTTTCAACGTCATGGTAATTAGAAAGATTGATTTTATACTTTGCAAAGATTCCAGTGTAGAAACCTATTTAAATGGTGCAATTGACAATTGTATTGAGCACAGAGCACATAATCCTTGAAATCCTCACTTTTTCCATTCTGTGGCATGTGGAGATTTGAATGCCATCCTCTGACACTGGGACGTGATGAAAAATGATGTAGAAATAGTTCAGCATATGAATAGTGATATTGTGTCAGTGTCTGTCACTGAGCTTGTATTGCCAATGAAGACAGCTGGTAGGCCATCAAGGTTTACCCTTGTTTGGAAGGGTGCTGTCATGCTTAAACACTGTCCACCTGTCCTTTGTAGTGGAACCTGCCCGATGTGAATTCAATGCCAACTGGGCATTTTGTCATTAATGAAATCAACAACTTTATAAATATAACAACTGTAACTTAGAGGCCTGGAAATGAAAACCTTTCACTGACAATAAATCAAGAGGAATTCTTGACTTGCAACTTGAAGTAATTTTTTGAATTTACATCCTATAGGTTGTGGTATTGAAACAAAATTGCAGTAATAAAGTTGCTGAATGTCCACACTGTCTACATTCTTGACCTGAAAGTGTTCAAAATCTGAATTTTTAATAAAATGCTCTGAGGGACCAGGGTTTTTGATTGGATTGTGACTAACGTTTTACCTTGGCAAACTGAGTTCAAATTCAAGCCCAGGGGTTGGAAATGCCTCTGCCCTTGACAACAAAGGTTCATTGTCTAATAAATTTAGACCATCTCAGTCTATCTAAGGCTTGTGTAACAAATAACTGATGCCCCAATCAAGGGATCTTATCTTGCCTGCCATAGTGTTCCAAATTGTGGAAACACAAGTGGAAGATTGTGCAAGGAGATGTTCCTCCAATCAGAGGCCATTTCTCACCAATGAGCCTCTCGGCAACGAAGGTGGGAGAGATTGTGAGAGTGAGGAACTGTGAGAAGGCCCAAGGCCTGCATGGTAGGAATATCTGCTGGCCTTGGAGGTTGGTGGTGAAGAAGACTGCAAGGCACAAGATTCCTGTCAAGTGGATGTGACAACAAATGAAGCTCCAACTCATGCACTGAGTCAGGCAAGACGAGGCTCTCTCATTCCCAAGCCCTGATGGAGGTGGTGAAAATGGCAGAGCTGGGATCTGAGATTCAGAGAGAGAGAGGAAAAGAAAAGCCATTTTTGTAAATTCCTCACTTAATCTGATGATTCATTGCTTTGGACTTGATTTGTTTCTCTAAATTTCGTGTTTCTTCTTTTGCCAAACCTTGTATTTCTGAAATTTATTTGCTGGCCTCCCTGAGTACAGTAATCTACCTAATGAAAAGGTTGGACATTCGTGGTCTGGTTCCTAGTAAATATGAGTTTACAGTATTTAAATGCTTCAAATTCATTCCCGTTTTTCTAATTCATTGGATAAGCCGATTGCTGGAGGACGTGTTGAGTGGAATAGATGTTGTGCTGATGCATTAGAAGAGAATGTTATGAGGGTGGAGTTAAAACTTGTTTTTGAGCTGGAGGAATGGGAACTTTCCTCTGTATCTAGCTGCTGTATTACCTGACCTGGGACTCTGCTTGAAATGGAAAGTAATTGATCACAGTTCCATGATGAGCACAAATATGCCCATGTTTACTAAAAGGAAACAAAAGTTCTGGATCCATTCTGCGATTCTGAGAGTTTGTCTGGAGAAACAGTGCTTATGTTTCATATTAAAGATCAGAGTTTGGACTGATGAAAGATTATCAGCCTGAAGTATTAAGTTTCTTTCTCCACAGGCACTACCAGACTTGCTGAACTTTTCCAGGATCTTTGCTTTGATTTCAAATTGCCATGTTGCTTTTAGGCACAAGTTATGCACATTTCACTCACTTACTTATGCTTTTACCCATGCTCAGTGATAAAATTCTAAACTTATCTTTACAAAACAAAAGTAATTTACTCAAAGATTATTCCTTCTACTCCAAGTTGTTTTCCACAGATGTGATCAGCTCATCACTGGTGTAGTTGTCTTATCACTTGCCTATTAACCGTAGACCCAGGTGATGTTCTGGGAATCCAAGTTTGAATCCTGCTGTAGCAGATCATGGAATCATAGAAGCTGTACAGTGTGGAAACAGGCCATTCAGCCCATCAAGTCTACACCAAAGAACATCCCAACCCCTCCCCTTCCTAACCCTGTATTTCCCATGGCTAATCCACCTAGCCTGCACATCCTTGGACACTCCAGGTAATTTAACATGACGAATCCACCTAAACTGCATATCTTTAGATTGTAGGAGGAAACTGGAGCACTTGGTGAAAACCTAATCAGACATGGGGAGACAGTGGCCCAAGGAAGGAATCGAACCTGGATCGCTGGGGCTGTGAAGCAACAGTGCTAACCACTGTGCCACCCCAAGTGGTGGAATCTGAATTTAATTAAATAATCTGAAATTCAAAGTCTAATAGTGACCATGAACCCATTGCTAATAGTTGAAAAAAAAACATCTGGTTCACTAAGTGAAGGAAGCTTGCTGTCCTCATCTGGTCTAAAATAGACAAGCAGGGCTGGAAGAACACAACATCTGCAGTTTATTTGTCTCTTGTCCTTATCTGGTCTGGCCTAGATGTGACTCCAGAACCACAGCAATGTGGTTGACTCTTAACTGCCCGCTGAGCAATTAGAATTGGACAATAAGTACTAGCCAAGCCAGCAACATCCACATCCCATGAACAAATAAATAAAACTTAATGTGAGAAAATTGTGGAAAGAACAATTAAATGTTATGTTCTTCCACATTGCATTAAAATACAACCAGCTCAATTAGATTTCTGGAAAGGTCGTTTTGAAACAAATATTTTGGCTTGAGATTACCCAAACACATGAAAAGCAATGCTGATTTTTTATGAGCTTGTAAGCAATTAGTTGCAGTGAAAACAAGATAGTTCCATTAAATATTCAAGTTAGAAAAATCAAACAACAGATAGGAAATGTTTATATTTTTCAAAGGGCAAAAAAAAACTCCTGCATAAATTGTTATGTTAATAATGAACTGTCTCCCCACTTTTTAAGGCCCTCAGTTGGTTGCAACAAATATTTTAAATTCTTTTTCGCATTGCAGCGATACCACACTTCAATGAAAATGTAATACTGGTCAAAATTAAGGAGCTAGATACAAACTTTTCCTGTGTGAAAGAAAGACAGATTTTATGACAAATCCCAAGAGGGGAATAAGCGACCTAAACCTCAAAATGGCAGGGACCCGGGTTTGATTACATCCTCAGGTGACTGCCTATGTGCAGTTTGCACGTTCTCCCTGTCTCTGCGTGGGTTTCCTCTGGGTGCTTCGGTTTCCTCCTACAGTCCAACATGTGCAGGCAGGTGGATTGACCATGCTAAATTGCCCACTTGTCTCCAAGGATGTGTAGGTTTGGTGGGTTAGCCACAAGAAATGCAGGGTTAAGGGGGGAGGATTGGGAGGTGGGCCTAAGTGGAATGGTGTAGACTTAATGGGCCGAATGGCCTGCTTCCACGCTCCAGGGACTTTGTAAAATCTATTCCAAACACACGTGTAATGTTTAAGAAGTGTGAAGTATTTGGTCTAAAAAGTTTTTAAAAAGTTCTGAAAGTTCTTGAAGTGTTAATTGTAACCTGATACTATAATGGTTGAACGGATATCTTGTATCCTCATGATCCTTATGGACAGATGCTTATCCTTAGAAGCATAGAAACAGGAGGAGGGAAGACCATTCAGCTTTTTGAGCCTGTTGCTCTGTTCCTTATGGCCATGGCTGATCAGCCAACTGAATAGCCTGTTTTTGCTTTTCCCTATTATGCTTTGATCTCTTTGGCCTACCACCAGTCTTCCATCCATTGGCTTCATCTATACTTCCCACTGTCTCGGGAAAAAAAAACACATAATCAAAGACTCCTCCCACCTTAGTGATACTGTCTTCACCTTCTTCCATCGGGCAGCATATATAAAAATTTGAATACATGCACTAACGGATTCAAGAACAGCTTCTTCCCCACAGTTATCAGACCTTTGAACAGACCTCTCAAATGTTAATGTTGTTGATCTCTCTCTCTCTGCACCTCCTCTGCAGCTGTAACACTGTATTCTGCACTCTGCTCTGCTACTCTGATGCACTTTGTATGGTACCATAAGACCATAAGGCATAGGAGTGGAAGTAAGGTCATTCGGCCCATTTAATCATCGCTGTTGGGCATTTCAACTCCCCTTACCCGTACTCTCCCCATAGCCCTTAATTCCTTGCACTCTGCCTGTATAGCACTCAAAGCAACATTTTTAACTGCATTTTAGTATGCGACAACAATAAATCAAATCAAAATCATACAATGTTTTGGCGTCAGCCACTTGCTGTGGTAATAAATTGCACAATTTGCCATTCTCTAGGGGTGGTTGGGAAGGGGGAAGAGATTTCTTCCCATTTCAATCCTAAAAGGTGATGCTATTTCTTCACCCAGGCAGTGGTAAGTCTGTAGAATTGCAATATATCTTATCACCAAGCATTTTGTTTTCAGAGGCTGAGGAAGGCAGACAGGAAGAGTCTTCCTGTTTTGTGTCAGAAATCCATTTTCCTTCTCTGCTTTGTCTGCCCTAAAGCAGAGTTCCTGAAATGAAATTCACTTGTGCATTCCCTTCCTTGGCATCATTGTTGTTTTTCAAGCTGGATAACATGCGAGTGACTTCAATTCCAATGCTTTAAACATCCAGGAAGGCATAAAAAAAATTGGGAGATAAAGGTTTCTTCATATCTGAGAACATTTTGGACACAACATGTTAACTCTGCTTTTTCTCCACAGATGTGAGATGCGCTGAATTTATTCAGTAATTCATATTTCAGTTTCGGTATCGTTTGATAAACAATTAATTTTGGCTCAAACTGTCTTTGTTTATTTCGCATTGTTTTCAGGAGTTTAGCTCAAGCTGGTCAGGTGACTATTGCAGTCATCTTAAATTGGTGTTTTACCTTTTGTGAAACCAATTTAGTACATGAAAGAGCTCAGGATTTAGCATCAGAGGATAAGAGTTGAAAACTGATAGTCCACATTTGACCATTATTGTGACAAGACTATAATAAACCATTTTTGCTTGTAGCTGCACTGGATAGCACTTAACTATTTGAAATGGCTTCTATTTTGTGTAATCATACTTTGCTTTTACATTTCAGTTTTTTTTTCATCTTAGCTGTTCTTTTTCCCCCAATAGTGAAAAAGGCAATTGAGCTGAAGTCCAGAGGAGTCAAAATGCTTCCCAGTAAGGACAGTGATCACAAGAATTCTGTCTGTAAGTCATTAGTCTTTAACTTTTTGCTCATCACTTAATTATGTATAAAGTGATTATCACCTAAAGATTGGTTTGATTTAAAATTTTGTTGATACTTTCCAGGAAGCAAATTTGTTTGAAGAACAGAAAATCACAATATTATTTAAAAAGGTGATAAACTGCAAAATGCTGCACTAGAGGACAATCTGGGATTGTCTTTCTGCATGGATCACATAAAGTTAGCATGCAGGTACAGCACGCAAATTGGGAAATCAAAGATATGTTGGCCTTTGTTCAAAGGGAATTAAATTGAAATGTAGGGAAGTGTTGCTAATAACTGCAGAGGACAGTTTTTTTTCTCCTTTAGTAAAGAGGCACATGCCTGTATTGGAAGCAGTTCAGAGAAGGTCACTGATTCCATGATGGTGATATTATCACACAAAGTACGTTTGAGCAAGCTGAGCCTAAATGCATTGACCTTAGAAGAACAAAAGATGATCTTATTGAAACATAAGTACCTGCTAACAACATGCTACCACCTGTGCCCTCCACTTAAACTGAACATGAGATGTAATTTCTTCTTTGAGACAGTCAATAGTCTTTTCCTTAGTGCGCACCGGAGGTTGGGTCATTGAGCATACTCAAGACTGATCTAGACTGAATTTGATCAACAAGGAAGTTGAGAGTTCTAAGAGATAGACAGGAAAGTGGGAGCCACAAACCGTGACCTTCTGTCGTGACAAAGGCTCAATGGGTTGAACAGCTTACTCTTGCTCCCATTTCCAATGATAGGGCAACAGACCTTTTTAGTCTACCTAAATATTGCCCTTGGTTAAATTACAGTGTACATGCATTATGTTTCTAATTAATACAGATCCAAGTTACCTGACTCTATTTCCTTTCTGGTGCAATGAACTATAATCTTGAATAGATCTGCCAAACAGAAGTATCTGTGCAACAATTCATAGTGTTGAACTTTTTTTTGTTACTGTAGATAATTTAGAACAAGACAAACATATTTACAAGACTGTAGGAGAATGCAAAGTGTTTACTGATCATCTAGACATGGTTAAGGAGCTTTGGGTCAATAACAATTTGTCATTTTTCATGGGAGTTAATAAGCTGACAAGCAAACTAATTAATATGTTAGTTAGTTCCAGGTGGTGTTACATAGGATCAATGGTATAGGAGTTTTTCATTTGGCCCAATCAGTCCTTGATTGTGTTTATGCTTCAGCCTTCCTTTTTTAAGAATCTGAATTCATCACTGTAACATTTGTCATATGTAACCTTGTACCCTGACAGATTACTATGTGGACATGAGAGATGCAGAAAATAATGAGACACAGTCAAAACGCAAATTGAATGCTAATGCTCTCTGTTGAACAACACAGTTCCCCCTTGACAATACTCCTGTCACAATTCACCTATTAGAATGCACCCATTGAAAATGAACCATTAATCACAAATATGTTAAAAGTAATTACAACTACTATTACCCAGTGAGTAACAATGCAACTCTAGGTGCTGTGCTGCAATCATCACACATACCACTCGACTCAAACAGAACAGTGCCAATCTCGGTATTGATATGTAATGAGGTGGGGGAGGGGGTGCAATGGCCTTGTGGTATTATCCCAGGTAATGTTCTGGGGCCTGTGTTTGAATCCTGCCATGGCAGATGGTGGAATTTGAATTCAATAATTATCAGTCTAATGCGGACCATGAATCTATTGTTCATTTTCAGGAAAAAACAATCTGGTTTACCAGTGCCTAATAAGGAAAATGCCATCCTTACCCAGTCTGGCATACATGTGACTCCAGACCTTCACCAATGTGGTTGACTCTTAACTGCCCACTGTGCATTTAAGAATTGGCATTAAATGCTAGCCTATCCAGTGAAACCCTTACCTTGTGAATGTATAAAAAGAAAAAAAACTGTATGGAGAAGAATGCTAATATCAGTACATTCCTAAAGTAGCAAGAATTAGATTTGGCTAAATTTAGGTTTCAAGTGAGTCACATTGTCATTTAGTTAAGTCAATTATTGAAGTATATTCTTGTTTAAAGAACTGATTGTCGTAATCTAGGAATTAAGAGAAGTAAGTTCCACATTGAATAAATTAAAGAAATAAAAGGCAATTGATTATTAATAAGTATTGATTAAGGCTGACATGATAATTCTGACTTTGGTAGCAAAAGGAGGAGGTGCCACACAAAGAAAAGATTCACACTTCAGCTGTCTTCTGCACTCATACATTGCTCCCAGCTCTACTGGAGAGAAAAAACAAACAAGCAAAATCTATTGTGGCTTTTTTTTTGTGAGCACTGGATCATTTTTACATGCCTCACAATGACTATTGCAAAATTACATTTTTTGTAATCTATGAATATTTAAATCCACAGAGGTGAGGCTGTGGGTTGTGTCCCTTGACAGGGTTAACATGGTCAGGCATGGGATGAGAAAAAGTATGGAGTGTGTAGTTTTATTTCATAATCAGAAGGATGAAAATACTAACCTTCTTTACAAAGCCTGACCAAGCAGAAGCCCCAAGCTTTTCTTCTCTGCTTTAACAGATTCTGACTAGGCTATGTAAGATTTCATCGCATCGTTCACCAATGTTCACTAACATTCGATATCATTTTTAAAAAAATAACAAAATGGATCATTGCTGGTGTCTGATGAAAACAGGATTGGGTTTGGATATGATACACCTGGTGGTCAACTTCCACTATTTAGTATTGCTGATTTAAAAAAAAGTTGAAGCTTTTCATCTTACATTCATCACGGCAATTTACAAGAAAAAATTGAGTGTGAGAGAGGACAGTGCAGAATCATTGATCGGTGAATTCTAATTGTTCGAGGTTTTGTTATAGGGAATGCAATGGCTAATGATGACTGGCAGTTAACTGCCAAGCTTTGTTTAAATTTTAAATAAGACAGGTTAACTCTGAATGGTCATGGCATTACCCTGAGAAATGAACCAGATTTTGGTTGTGACCAACTGTTACACTGAAACAGGTGCACGACATGTACATTGTCTTTTTGCTTCCAAAGAATACTCTTATGTATTAATTTTTGTAGCTTCCAGTTCATGCAAGTATGCCATATTAACCACCCCTAATTGATTGTCAGCATAATCTTTCACACTCTGGATTGTGTAACAAATTAATTCACACTTACTCTAATGAGGCACCAGTGTCAAACGAGCCACTGTTAACTATGGTTAATCAATGCTTTTTGAAGAGAATGAAACTTAAAAATGTTAATATACATGTAAATTCATGTAGAACACTTAATTTTGGCTGTGTATAATTATGAATCTTAATCATACATATTTTTAAAGATTTTGTAATGTGTTCACTGCAGCAAAATGTATAGATACTTGACAGCTAATTGCACATTGGTTAGCTGTAAGCCTAAGACAAGCTAGAGATGTATTGGCTCTATACCTTTGAAGCATTTAAATGACAAAATTCTTCACCTGGAATGCTACATTAAGGTCAGATGTTTGGTTCCATCAGCAGTGATCAGAAAATTCCCGAGATTAATTGAGCTGCATAGATGACTTGTCTGCTCGCTAATTTGCTATGCCAAGAGAAGTGGATACATTAGCTTGGATTTCTCAATTCCAAAATTGGACAGATTTCTATTGTGACAGATGACCACCCAGCTTTGTATTTGTCCTATTTTTTGGTATCATGTCTGAAGCTCACACCAGCATCTGTCCATTTTTACTGCTAGAAGTGCTCAAAAGCAGCGAAAATTGCATCATGTTCTTTTCTGGGGTTGAAAAGTATAAGACCATAAGACCATAAGACCATAAGACATAGGAGTGGAAGTAAGGCCATTCGGCCCATCGAGTCCACTCCGCCATTCAATCATGGCTGATGCGCATTTCAGCTCCACTTACCAGCGTTCTCCCCGTAGCGCTTAATTCCTCTAGACAACAAGAATCTATCAATCTCGGCCTTGAAGACATTTAGCGTCCCGGCTTCCACTGCACTCCGTGGCAATGAATTCCACAGGCCCACCACTCTCTGGCTGAAGAAATGTCTCCGCATTTCTGTTCTGAAATGACCCCCTCTAATTCTAAGGCTGTGTCCACGGGTCCTAGTCTCCTCGTTTAACGGAAACAATTTCCTAGCATCCACCTTTTCCAAACCTGGCCTGCTGCGCTTTTCCAACACTACACTTTTCAACTCTGGTCTCCAGCATCTGCAGTCCTCACTTTCTTCTCATGCTCTTTTCTTTTCTATTTTTTCTAGCAAAAGACAGCCATGCAGAGTGCTGGGGATAAAGTAGGGGAGAATTTGCAGAGCCAAGCATTTGGCAACAGCTTTTAGCACATTATGACTGTTTGCTGCCAACCTCCTTGCCATTTTCCTGGATGCTCTTTGACCCAAGAGGCAGTGGATTTCTCCAGAGAATTATTTTCCAACATTTATTTTCTTATAGAAGAGAAAGAGCTGTGAATTAGACTAGTTTGGCATATGGTGCACAGCACCCAATTGCTGGTTCAAAAATCTAAGGAAAAGATGAGGGAAATGTTTGATTTGGATGATTGTGTGATGTGGAGCTGAAACATGAAAGCAGAGAAAAGAAGTCAGACTTCCAGACAGCTTTGAGGCATGGGTTTGGACAAACGTTGATCAAGTACAATGAATAGATGAGAAAAGTAATGAGGAACAATTGGCAATGACACAGAAAGAACAATTTGATTCAAACCAATATAAAAGGACAAATAACTTTGATAGGACATATGCTGAATTGCTGAAAACAGTGTTAGAAGGACAAATGGAAGGAAAACAACCAATAGTAAAGATGAAAAGGATGCTTCAGAGCATATTGACGAATAAGAAAATGTGTGGTAAATTGAAGAGATGAACACAGGACTGTTTGGAGTTGTGAGAATTAAAAATCTATCTCAGATTAACTACCAAGGGTGATAAGCAGTTTTGTCTTAGTGGAAAAAGCAGTCAGTCCCTGATTAATGCAAAAAGCTGCAGAACTTGAGCTCAACTTATCACAGGAACAGATCTTTTCAATGAACAGGAGAGGTATTATTTGTTGGAGTAAGTAATTTCAACTCCTTTCCCATTTACAATCAATAGCAGCATGACTGGGCAGTGCAATTTTACAGTGTTGTAAATTTTTTGATGGTGCAAAATTTCTTGATTGTACAAAAATGTTGCCTTTATAATTGCCATTATCAATGTGAAAGGGAAACTTTTCACCAAATTCTGTCATTCATATCGGAACCAGACTAGGTCACGTAACCTGTCAAGCCTGTTCTGCAATGTAGTTTGATTATGGCTGATCATCTACCTCAGTGCTACATGCCTGCACTATCTCCATATCCCTTGAATTAGTCTCCAGAAAATGATTGTGTTGAACCTGATCAATGATTGAGCTTGTTTGGATCTCTGAGTGGAGACATTTCTCCTTGTCTGAGTCATAAATATTCTACTCTCTGAGATGGTGTCACCTAACTCCAGATTCATTAGCCAGAAAGAAACATCCCATCTGCATCCAGCTTGTCAAGGCCTGTAAAGAAATTTGTGCAATTTTCAATGCGATTGCCTCTCATTTTTTGAAACCCTTGACAACACACTCTCAGTTTCCTCAATCTCTCCTCATAAGACAATCCTGCCATCTCAGGGGTTAGTTGTGTGAACACCCGTTACACTGCCTGGACCACAAGTATATCTTTCACAATATGTTCCTGAATCTTCACTTCCCTAGAAACAGCCATAATGATTTTATGCTCATGTAATCCATTGCTTGATGATAAGAAATATGACTCTAAATGATTGGGGTGAGACCACTGCCACCTCAAGTACCTCATCACCTGTGTGCTGATTAACAGCATGAATTCAGCATTCAAACACTGGGGAAAGTGATCAAAGCTCCAGGCTGATCTGAATGCTAAAATTGAGTTGCACTTCTGTCAACCTGAACCTGGCATGACAGCATTTAAATCGTGTTTCAAAATGGTTGACTGCAGTCCGCCCAGTGGATGACAGGTTAGAATTGGTTGGAAGCACCTTAATCCTGATTATTGTATGTGCAGCTGAACAAATCTACATATCATTATCTGGTGGGTTTGCTGGAATCATCCTTTCTCTGTGTAACGATTTGTAAGGCTTGTTTGATCTAATGTAGTCTAATTGGAAGAGGCTTTTAAATTGAACAAGTTTATTGTATGTTAACTCCAGATTATTGATACGATAGGTATAGCACTGAATCTTTTTGGACAAATGCCTATTTCATTGAATTTCATGGTGGGTTTCTCTCTGAAGGGCATCTCTCGCCATGTCTTGTCAAGCTTACCCTAGCCCTTTGGCACCACTGTTGCCCAATTCCAACTCGATGTTATACGAGCTGCAGAGCTCACCAGACAGCAGGTATCTGCTGAAAGATTGGTATGTCCAGCACCTGTGTCATCTTTAGAAGGCCGCTCCTATAATAGCCCTAAGATCTATACTAGCTCATGTGGAGCCATAGGGCAATTGTGACCCACTCCCCAGACTGTAAAGACACAGATCTCCTGACCAAGAACACCCTGACCAGTTGCCTAACCACAGCCAATCCTTTGTACTAGTATCAGAGGCTGCCCTTAGTGCTGGGATCCTCTGACTGATAGGCAGCTCTGTTGATTTTGGTGAGGATTATTCCTTGAGATTTAGAGATGAGGTTGGTTGCTAACCATGCATGCAGCGTGTCATAGCACAATGCCAAGCAGCAAGATGTATGCCATTTCACAGAGGGCTGTTGATCAAAAAGGCAAGCTGCCTGGTAGTTGTGCGGCTATGCTGATTGCCAAGGCAGGGATGCTGTGACCATCCATGTAGGTGCTAAAAGAGCAAGCAAGCAACCTTTATGTACAGCCTACTCCAATGGATGCCCATCCCTGGGGAGAAAGTGTCCTTATGACAGCCTGTCAATGCCAGTTGCTGGTGCAGCCTGCAATGTGAGCCTGTGCTACCTAAGTGCCCAGTGAGTGGTTTGGAGGGGTGTCATGAGGATCCCAGGGTGTTGGCAATTATTGGATATCAATGTCCATAGATGAGGGATGTGTGTGATCGTGTCTGTGTGGATCATGCACTGAGATGCTGTAGCATTTTCACCAATGTTGAGGCTGTTTGCAGCTAGCGATAAGTTGAAGTCTCCAGTCTTCCATGTGTAAAATTCTTAGTTTGCTTATACAAAGCGGTAGAATAGGAAGCTATATATTACGATTCACAATTAGTAATTCTCCCTAATAGGAGGCTTGTTGTTCCCTGCTGGGTCTTGTTTTGATGACTGGAACTTAGTTAAAAGACACAATGAGTTGTTCCCGACATTGAGAGAGGCCTCACCAGGTATCTGTTGCAATCCAGACAAATTTCTCACTATTACCCACATCATTTAGGTCCTCATAAAATTCCACTTATCGTTATAGAAGATATGCGGAGGACCCAGATCTTACTCCTCCCATACAAGTCCATAAGACAAAATACTTAGATGGTGCTTCTGGGCTTCACTATTAAATCTTCCAGACCCAGACATAAAATTGACAGCATATAATACTCAGGGAGCCTGGGAAATGGCCTCAGTAAAACTATGTGAACTGTTGTACTGAGGAGCAGATCTTATTGCTTTCAGTATTAATGACACACCCTCCTACCCACAACCTGGGAGAAGGTGACACTGCAGAGTTAAATGCAGTGAATATACTGTGGCTATTGGCTTCTTGTGGTGGAGGATATCAGAATATCCCGATGTACCTCTCTGGAGAGGGAGAACATTTCATGACCATATTTGATGAGGTTCCTCGACAGTGCTTTTGGGAAATTTTATATAATATTTTCTGCTTTAGTGTGAGTTTGACTGCTTTTGGGAAACTCAGCAGTATAAGGGAACACAGAGCTGCTGACTCGATAAGCAAGGAATTTTATTTTTGAAACACTTTCGAAACCTGAAGAAACAGGAGCGCTGCATTATCAAAGCAACCTTTGAGCTCCCCCAGGTTGACCTGCAGGTTTTTTTTCAACTTGCAGCTCCCCCTGACTGCAGGATCACTCTCCCCTTCCCTACCATGGCCTTTCTCCCTCCCTTCCCACTTCTGATAGCAGCATCTGAAAACCACCCCTCACCCTTACATAACGAATTGGCATGAGATGATCCAAAGCATCCACAGCAGCGATTTTGTGACTCCCAATTGATGGCTGGAGCTGTCTGTTTAGTTGGCTGCCGAGTGGAAGATGAATCAAAGAGAAAATACTATATATTTTGTTCATTCATGGCCTTTCTCCACCTTCTCTGCAATCCTGTAATGAAGACTGTAGTCTCTGGGTCCTGGTTCAACTCGCGGCTTTCTGTTCAACTCCTGCCAACCTTGTGGTGAATATGTGAAAGTCTGTGGTTGTTTGGCACTTACTATATGCCACGGCCTCTGAACCTTGTTAAATCAACAAGAATAATTTGCCACATACAATGACCCATGCAAGAAAACATTAACAAAAGAGAAAAGATAAATCAAGACTTCAGATGCAGAATGAGGATAAAAGCAAGATAGATGATCTGAATTATTCAAATCATATTATTCCCTGTCTGATCCTGTGTTTGTTTTGCAGAGTACAACGAGCAATTGGTCATAGAGTCATAGAGATGTATGGCATGGAAACAGACCCTTTGGTCCAACCTGTCCATGCCGACCAGATATCCCAACCCAATCTCATCCCACCTGCCAGCACCCGGCCCATATCTTTCCAAACCATTCCTATTCAAATACCCATCCAAATGTCTCTTAAATGTTGCAATTGTACTTGCCTCTACCACTTCCTCTGGCTCTGGACTCCCCAACCCCAGGGAAAAGACTTTGCCTATTTATCCTATCCATGCCCCTCATAATTTGGTAAACCTATATAAGGTCACCCCTCAGCCTCTGACGCTCCAGGGAAAACAGCCCTAGCCTATTCAACCTCTCCTCCAACCCTTGTCAATCTTTTCTGAACCCTTTCAAGTTTCACAACATCTTTCCAACAGGAAGGAGACCAGAATTGCATGCAATATTCCAACAGTGGCCTAACCAATGTCCTGTACAGCTGCAACATGACCTCCCAACTCCTGTACTCAATACTCTGACCAATAAAGGAAAGCATACCAAATGCCTTCTTCACTATCCTATCTACCTGCGACTCCACTTTCAAGGAGATATGAACCTGCACTCCAAGGTCTCTTTTTCAGCGACACTCCCTAGGACCTTACCATTAAGTGTATAAGTCCTGCTAAGATTTGCTTTCCCAAAATGCAACACCTCGCATTTATCTGAATTAAACTCCATCGGCCACTTCCTAGCCCATTGGCCCATCTGTTCAAAATCCTGTTGTAATCTGAGGTAACCCTCTTCGGTGTCCACTACACCTCCAATTTTGGTGTCATCTGCAAACGTACTAACTATACCTCTTATGCTCGCATCCAAATCATTTATATTAATGACGAAAAGTAGAGGACCCAGCACCGAACCCTGTGGCACTCCACTGGTCAAAGGCCTCCAGTCTGAAAAACAACCCTCCACCATCACCCTCTGTCTTCTACCTTTGAGCCAGTTCTGTATCCAAATGGCTAGTTCTCCCTGTATTCCATGAGATCTAACCTTGCTAATCAGTCTCCCATGGGGAACCTTGTTGAACGCCTTACTGAATTCCATATAGATCATGTCTACTGCCCTGCCCTCTTCAATCCTCTTTGTTACTTCCTTGAAGCCTCAAGCTTTATCAGAACATGCAAGGACCTCTAATCGTTAGTAATCAACATCATTATTGAAGCTGTTGGCTCAGATGAAAAATTTCTAGTAATCTGGAAGCTGCCATTGATCTTTTTGGAAAGTCATAAGCTAAAAATAATACCCTTCTGTTTTTGACCATTTTAACCTTCAAACCTGTTCCACCATTCAATATGATCACGGCTGATTATTCAAATCAGTATCTTGTTCCTGCTTTCTCCCCATACCATTTGATCCCTTTAGCCCTAAGAACTGTATTGAATGTCTTGTCAACAGCTTTCTATGGCAGATAATTCCACAAGTTCACCACTTGCTGGGTGACAAAATTTCTTTTCATCTCAATTCTAAGGAGCCTACCCCATTGTTTTAGAATTTGACCCCGAGTTCTGGACCCTCTGGTCATTAGGAACATCCTTGCTGCATTTACCTGTCAGGTTGTGTTAGAAGTTTCTAGGTTTCTATGGGATATGAGATATATTCCGATGAATATAAGACCATGAGATATAGGAGCAGAATTTGGCCATTCACCCACTGAGTCTGCTCCACCATTTGATCATGGCTGATATGTTTCTCAACCCCGTTCACCTACCTTTTGCCCGTAACCTTTGATCCCCTTACAAATCAAGAAGCTACCTATCTCTGTCTTAAATAGACTGTATGAGTTGGCCTCCACAGCCTTCTCTGACGATGAATTCCATTGGTTCACCACCCTCTGGCTGAAGAAATTCCTTCTCAACTTAGTTTTAAAGAGTTGTCCCTTCACTGTGAGGCTGTGCCTTCTGGTCCTCTGATCCAGTGGAATCGATCCAAACTGTCAGTCCTGCTATCCCAGGGATCAGTCTGGCAAACCTTTGCTACACTTCCTCCTTAGCCAGAATGTCCTTCATCAGACAAGGGTACAAAAATTACACACAGTACTCCAGGTATGAACTTACTAAGGCCCTGTACTCTGTTTGTGGTGAGGGTTCATTTAATTATTTGGGAGGGTGATATTTTGCCTTTCCTATTGGGAAGGCTTGTAAACAGATCTTTCGCCTGCTGACAGTGAAGATCCTGAAGTGACCATTAATGCCCACACAAGAACCTCATCCCACCACTCAACTTGACAATTCCAGTGGCATGATGGCTGACTGCCATCGTAGATAAATATGAACTCATTCAAGACCCTTTTTCCCAATATCCTAGTTTATATCAAGTCTCATTTACCCATCACTATGTGCTTAAAGACCTACATTGGATCTATTCTGGCAGATCTGACTTTTATAGTTCTCAATCTAGGACAGAGATTCATTCATCTCCTCAGCCCTCCTACTCTCCTTCAGATCCACAATCTGTCAATAGCTGTGCAGTCTTCTGCAGTTCCACCATTAATGACATTCCCTTCAGTCACTTTATTACTACATTGGATGTGCATGATCAATGCAAGCTGTTATTATGAAACAAATAGTGTCAGGTTCTTGTTCCAAAGAAAAACAAATTACCATCGATACTGGAAGTCTTCCAGAAAAAAACGAAAATGCTAGAAACATTCAGCAGGATTGGCAACCTGAATAAGAGATTAACACAATTTATGTCCTGAGGTTTTAACATTTTGAGATGAGCCTCAGGATGCAGGAGATTTCCTGATATTATGTAGGCATAGAGGTGTACAGCACAGAAAACAGACCCTTTGGTCCAACTCGTCCATGCTGACCAGATACCCTAAATAAATCTTATCCCATTTGCCAGCATTTGGCCCATATCCCTCCAAATCAATTCATATACTTATCCAGATGCCTTTTAAATGTTGTAATTGTATCAGCCTCCACCATTTCCTCTGATGGTTTGTTCCATACATGCTCTACCCTCTGCATGAAACAATTGCCCCTTAGCTCTCTTTCCCCCCTCACCTTAAGCCTCTAGGTTTTGACTCCCCCACCCTAGGAAAAATACCTTGTCTATTTATCCTATCCATACCCCTCCGGATTTCATAAACCTCGATATGCTCATCCCTCAGCCTCTGATGCTCCAGGGAAAACAGCCCTAGCCTATTTAACCTCTCCCTGTAGCTCAAACCCTTCTACCCTGGCAACATCCCTGTAAATCTTTTCTGAATCCTTTCAAGTTTAACAACACCTTCCCTATAGGAGGGAGACCAGAATTGCACACACTATTCCAAAAGTGGTCTAACCAATGTTCTGCACAGCCACAACTTGACCTCCCAACTCCTAACCTCAAAGCTCTCACCGATAACGGAAAGCATACCTTCTTCAGTATCCTACTTACCTGAGATTCCACTTTCAAGGAACTCTTGAGGATATGGGCTTCTGGGATATAGGACAAGATGCTGCACAAAATGGCTTCTAAACTAAACTAAATTGCAAAAACAGCTACAGACAAAATGGTTCCCTATATATGACTACAAATGCTGAAAGCTATATAAATAACTAACTACTAAAACCACCAGCATGAAGAAGTAGATAACATGAGGAAGTACTAACCAATTTGCAGGCTGCAAGATGAGGAAATACTAACCACGTTTGTAAGCTGCAACTTCATAGAAGAAATACTAAACCACATTTTGCAAGCTGTGAAAAGGTGACATAAGCCACTACACCTTAATCAATATCATTGGTTCAAATTACTACCCATGAAGTAATTATAATTATTCATTGGTTCTAACTATGCGATCATGCTCCATATCTGATCATGATAAATGTATTTAAACCTTATGCAAACTCTGTAAGGTTGTTGGATTCTTTTGATTGCCAATAAGTTTTCCTATGTCTGGGTGAATCAGAGTCTGCTAACCCAGTGCTGTAACATGCAATAAACAACTGCATGTTGGACAAAGAGTCGCTTACAGCTGTGTTAATTGACCATTGTGGAACCGAGTGACTTATAGATCCTCCCTATGAACCTGCACTCCAAGGTCTCTTTGTTCAGCAACACTCCCCTGGACCTTACCATTGAGTGTATAAGTCCTCTCCTGGTTTGCCTTTCCAAAATTCAGTACCTCACATTTATCTCAATTAAACTCCATCAGCCACTCCTCAGCCCAGTGTCCCATCTGATCGAGATCCCGATGTACTTGGAGGTTACCTTCTTTGCTGTCCACTACAACTTGAATTTTGGTGTCACCTGCAAACTTACAAACCATGCCTCCTATGTTCACATCCAAATCATTTATATAAGTGATAAAAAGCAATGGACACAGCACCGATCCTTGCGGCACTCTGCTGGTTGCAGGTTCCAGTCTGAAGAGCAACCCTCCAACACCACCCTCTGTTTCTACCTTTAAGCCATTCCATATCCAAATACTTAGTGCTCCCGGTATTCCATTGATCTAATCTTGCTAACCATTCTACCATGAGAAACCTTGTCACATGCCTTACTGAAGTCCATATAGATCATGTCCACTGCTCTGCCCTTATCAATCCTCTTTTTGTTACTTCTTCAAAAAGCTCAATCAAGTTAGTGAGACACGATTTTCCATGTATAAAGCCATGTTGACTATCCCTAATCAGTCTTTGCCTATCCAAATCCATGTAACTCCTGTCCCACAGGATTCCTTCCAACAACTTGCCTACCACCAATGTCATGTTCACTCTCTACAGTTCCCTGGCTTTTCCTTACCACTTTTCTTCAATAATGGCTGACTTCCAGTCTTCTGGCACCTCACCTGTGGCTATCGATGGTACAAATATCTCAGCAAGGGGTCCAGCAGTCATTTCCCTAGCTTTCTACAGAGTTCTCGAGTACACCTGATCAGGTGCCAGGGATTTATCCACCTTTATGCATTTTAAGATATCTAGCACCACCCCCTTTATAATATGGACAGTTTTCAAGATGTCGCTATATATTTCCCACATTATCTATTTTCCATACCCTTCTCCACAGTAAACTCATTTAGTATCTCCCTCATCTCTTGTGGTTCCACACATAGGCAGCCTTGCTGACCTTTAAGGAACCCTATTGTCTCCCTAGTTACCCTCTTGCCCTTAAAGTATTTGTAGAATCCATTTAGATTCTCCTTTGCCCTATTTACTGAAGATATCTCATGTCCCCTTTTTGCTCTCCTGATTTCCCTCTTCAGTATACTTCTGCCTTTATGTTCTTCTTGGATTCACGCGATCCCTACTGTCTATACTTGACATATTCTTCCTTCTTTTTCTTAACCAAGACCTCAGTTTCTCTCGTCACCCAGCATTCCCTACACCTACCAGCCTTGCTTTTCACAATAACAGGAATATACTGTCTCTGGACTCTCGTTATCTCATTTTTGAAGGCTTCTAATTTTTTCATTGTCTCTTTACCTGCGAACAATTGCCCCCAATCAAATTTTGAAAGTTCTTGGCAAAAACCATCAAAATTGGCTTTCCTCCAACTTAGAAATTTAACTTTTAGATCCGGTCTATCCTTTTCCACCACAATTTAAAACTAATAAAGCAGTGGCTCCAAAGTACTCCCCCATTGATACCTCAATCACTTGCCCTGCCCTATTTCCCAAGAGTGGGTCAAATTTTGCACCTTCACACCCACATAGTGAATCAGAAAATTTTCTTGTACGCACTAAAGAAATTACTCTCAATTCAAGCGCTTACCTCTGTGGTTGTCCCAGTCTATGACTGGAAAGTTAAAATCTCCTATCATAACCACCCTATTATTCTTACAGATAACTAAGATCTCCTTACAAATTTGTTTCTCAATGTCCTCCTGACTACTGGGGTGGGGGACAAAATACAATCCCAATCAGATGCTCAGCCCTTTCTTATTTCTCGGTTCCACGCAATTAGTTCCCTAGCTTTTCCTTTATAGGTGGTGCTCATCCCTTTCTTAATTCTCAGTTCCATCCAATTAACTTCTGTGGAGTATTCCCAGGACTATCCTCCTTAAGTATAGCTGTAAAGTTATCCCTTATCAAAAACACCACACCCACACTACTCTTGCCCCGTCTCTATCCTTTCTATTGCATCTATACCCTGGAATATTAAGCCACCATTCCTGTCCATCCCTGAAGCATGCCTCTGTAATTGTTATGGTATCCCTGTCCTATGTTCCCAGTCATGCTCTCAGTTCACCTGCCTTCCCTGTTAGGTCTCTTGCATTGAAATAAATGCAGTTTAATTTATCAGTCCTACTGCATTCTCTGCTTTGTTCCTGCCTGCCCTGGCTGTTTGACTAGCTTCTTTTCCCAACTGTACTAGTCTTAAACTGATCACTTTCCTCACTATCTCCCTGGGTCCCAACCCCCCACAACTTAACAGTTTAAATCTCCTGAGCAGCTATAGCAAATCTCCCTGCCATAAATGAGTCTCCTTCTAATTCAGATGCAATCCGTCTTTCTTATACAGGTCACTTGTACCCCTGAAGAGATTCCAATGATCAATGAATGCAAATTCTTCTCCCTACAACAGTTCCTCAGCCATGCATCCATTTGTTCCATCTTCCTATTCCTACCCTCACTACCTCTTCTCTTGCCTGCTTGTTAGTTCCAATGTGTACAACATCCTGCTGGTCCCTCTCCCCTTTGAGCATATCTTACATCCTCTCTGAGATATCCTTGATCTGGCACCAGGTAGGGAACACACCATTCTGATGTCTAGCTGTTGGCTGCAGAAACATCTTTCTATTCCTGTGACTGGAGAGTCCCCTACCACAATCAATTGTTTGGAATCTGACATATCTCTCATTACATTTGAGGCAATCTCGGTACCAGAACCCTGGCTGTCAGAGCTACATTCCCCGAGACTCCATCACACCCTACGGTTTCCAAAGCAGCATACTTGTTTGAGCTGGGGATAGCCACAGGAGATTCCTGCACTACCTGCCTCCCTCTCCTACCTTTCCTGGAGTACAATTATAACATTTAAAAGGCATCTGGGTGAGTATATGAATAGGAAGGGTTTGGAGGGATTAGGGCCAAATGCTGACAAATGGGACTAGATTTATTTAGGATATCTTGTCAGCATGGATAAGATAGACTGAAGGGTCTGTTTCATTGCAACACATCTCTATGACTGTGTGATTCAAAATAATGGTTTGAAGTATTAACACTGCTGTCTCACAGCACCAGAGAACCAGGGTCTGATTCCTGCCTTGGATGACTATGTGGAGTTTTCATGTTCTCTCCGTATCTGGGCGGTTTTCCTCTGGGTGCTCCAGTATCTTTCCACAATCCAAAGATGTGCAGGTTAGGGGGATTGGCCACACTAAATTGTCTGTAATATCCAGGAATACACAGGCTAGGTGCATTAGCCAAGTGAAATGTGAGGATATGGAGATACGATAGATGGCCTGAGTCTGGGTAGGATGCTCTCCGGAGGGTCACTGCCGACTCAACAGGCCAAATGGTCTCTTGCTGCACAGTAGGAATTCTTAGCTTCTAAATCTGCTGTAAACTTCCTGCTTTTCACACTCTGTAGGAAGTTTTCTGTTCCTGCAAGGCTGAAGGTTACAATGTTGGGGAAGCCCAAACCATATGACACTGAGTAAAATTGAGGTGATTAGCCCAAATGCTAATTTTTAATGGAGAAAAATTAAAGTTTATTTCTGTGAGCACACTGCTCATCACAAGAATTAGATGGAATTTGTTGGTGTCAGTTGCATGGAACTTTTAGGACACTCTGCCTGTAGAAAAGTGTGTGGCTAATCTGACTTCCATGGTTGAGCTGATATTTCCAATAAATGATCAACATCACTCAAAGGTGCAAATTTCAAATACTCTGTACCAAAAATGGCCATTCTTATAACCTCAACTTGAAGTTTCCCTATTCTATTCGTAATTGCTATGGATTACGTAGGATAATGAGTGGCGCCTTTCATAATGTGTTTTAGAGAAAACAATCTGCTGTTCTCTTCTGTAATTTTCATGGAATTACTTGTGCTAATGTGTTTAGAGAGTAGAAGCTGTCAGTCCCTTATATCATTTTCTCTAACCGTAAGCAGCTGAGAAAAAACTACCTCAATGCTGATCACTTGAGGTCTTGGTGTCCTGGGATATGATGCTACTTTAAGCAAATTGTATTAGAATCTGAGTAATGTGGGGAAGTAGATTAAATTGTCAAGAAGGCCTATTGAAAGGGGAAGTGTAAATCCATTCAAGCAATAACTAGATGGAACAGACAATATTGATAGAGATGATTAGAAGCACAGTCATTGGAGTTGATCAATCAAAACAGGCCAGCTTTGTAAGCTCTGATGATTATTTATAACTTCTATTAATTCTTGCACATTTGGTTGAGGTTGTTGAGATTACAGTGGCGTTGGGTTTTCATGGCAGAAACTCAGCACAGTTTAAATTTGTTATGAGAAAGAAAGATGTAGTCTGCAAAGAATAGTTTTGGATTTAAGTGAAGGTAGATTACATTAAAATTGAAGACTGGGGAACAGCTAATTGTGTGAATATTTACAGCAGAACAGTGGGAGGTGATGAAAAACAAGACGGGAAAAGTACAGACCTGACATGTTCCCTTTTTAGGGTGAAAAGTATGAACAACAAGCCCAGATAATCCTGGAAGTCTGGAAATATTCAAGACCAGATAAGGAGGAAAAGAGAGATTTCCATGTTGAACAAATCACATCAATTCATCCATCCCTCTCTCCATTCTATCTCGGACCGTCTTTTCATCTCAAACATCCTATGCCAACCCCGACCCATTCTTGCCTTCAGCATGTCTCCCATCATTCCTATCCCATCTTTCTTGAAAATGATCTCTCAAGATTGTGTAGCTTTGTTGTTATCTTCCTTACTTTCTTCCCAAAAAATTTGTTCTGCTTGAAACACCTCACATCGTTGTTGGCAGCTGCACATGTATCAAATGCTGACATTTTCCACACTGTCCACGTGTTCCCCCATTTTGCAGATATAACCACCAAATAAACCTATCTAAATGCCCCTAATATTGACCAACTGAACAGTTCAGACAGATAAAAAACTGATTGTAATTATGGATGTTCTCAGAGTTTTCTACAAGGTGGGCTTCAGAGGCTGGTTTTGCATCTTTGTCTTGATTTTACACCATATCCATCTTATCAGTGAACACAATCAAATAGATCATTGCAACTATATGTGAATGAATATGGCTGATGGTGGTTTTTCAGTGATCTATGAATATAGTCAAAGAATAACAAACCCATTTTTAGGTCTGAGAGTCATCATCACTTCATATGATACCGGCTGTTGGAATTTGAGTACAATTGCTATGGACTTGTGAATGACAGTGCTGATGACAATTTCCTCTCAATGTGCAGTTTCTTCAAGCTTAGTTTTCTTTTGTGAGATACTAAGCTGTAGTTTCATGATTTGATGTAAGATCCTCAATCATTTTTTTCTTTCTTTGAAGTACACTGTATTCATTAAGAATTTTGTGATTCTAAAAAATGTAAAGAGTGACATTCTTAGAGAATACAAGTGAGAAAGGACATCCCTGTGATTTTCCTGATCTTTATGCTGTGACAATATGTAAGAAGTGCGGTGGAATGTAACTATTACCACAAAGTGTTTTTGTTGTAATTGACCTACCACCATAGTTTCCAGTTCAAACATTGTTCTTCGGACAATAGTCTCACCAATCCCATGATTGTACCACATGATTTCATCAATGTGCTTGGTTACTGTAAGGGAAGCAAAGATCTACACTGCACATGATTGGCCATAATAATATTCAAGTTGTTAAAAGATGATTTATAATAATTCGGCATGTCCATCCCTGGTCATTAACTATCCAAAACATCTTGTAAGCTCATGTAATTCACTTCTCCAAGATGGAATGTTTGAAGATGGTCACCTGAAAATGCAGCCCAATAATGTTTTCAGTGAAATCGAGCCATAAAATTCACCATTACACATCTTTAATTTCTATGCATACATTATGACACTAATTTTAAATTGCATTGCTCAAAGTCAGGGAACCATGCATGCAAGGGGTTTAACTTTAAAGCTGTCACTTCCCATCTTCTGATTAATGTCTTCCTGGCTGAACCAGGGAATTATATCAGTGGTTGGGAAACAGTTGGAGAAAATTCTGAAGGAGAGAATTAATCTCTACTTGGAGAAGCAAGTTTGATCAGGGATAATCTTGTACAGCTTTGTCAGAGGGAGGTCATGCCGAATAAATTTGATTGAATTTTGCAGTGGTGATCAGATGTGTAGATAAGGGTAGGGAACTTAATGTAGTTTATGCAGATTTCAGCAAAGCCTTTAACAAGGTCTCACATGGAGTTCAACTTGACCTTCAGATACCCAGCTTTGGCAGCTTTGTTGCCCTTTGTGCATATACCTTCTGCTCTCCTGACAATATCACGGTCATTCAACTCCCTCCACAAAGTCTCAAATTAGTCAAGAAAGCAGTGGTCAATCTCAATATTCTACTTATTTATTTTGCAAACAAAGGCACAATCTTACTCAATTATTGCAGGATTACTTAGAGCATGGCTGGATACTGTAGTTTTACACTGAGTAAACAGGAGGGTAGAGCTTGCCCATGAGATGGTGTAAAAAATATTGATGAGTTGCCAGTCCATTTTATATCCGTCCTGATTTTTATTTCCATTGACAATAACTATGTGTTGTCTGATCACTCACCTATTTTACATTATCACCCTGTCAGATAGTACCCAAATCTAATCAGGAAAAAGAACTTGAATGCATTATTTTTAAGAAAACAATTTGATTTTCAAATTGGTACTCTCATGTCAATGTTGATCCAAATTATAACTGTGTGCTTGTGATAAATAGTTAAATCCATACTTTGACAATATGAACAGGTTCTACTGTTTAACATAATCCTGATGTGAACCTCTCGGTGTTGGACTGGGGTGGACAAGGTCAGAAGTCACATGACACCAAGTTGTCATCCAACAAGATGCTAAACTGGCCTTGCTCCATCATTTTTTTATAATGGGAAGGATAAATGGATATGCTTGATCTTTCCTCTCTATCGTATTAAATAGGAGTAATTTGAATAACCAGTTGGTATGACGATAATGTTTTCTTATAACATCTTTTAATCGATGCATTGTCATTTGGCTGTTGTAAAGTAACATAGTCTAATACAGTAAGATTATACATTGCATTATAATTTTCACATCTGTTTCATGAGAATAGATCACACAGTTATGATAAATTAGCAACAAATATAATCATTATTCAGAAATAGTACATCTTTTCATCACAACATAATCCAGCGTGCACAGTTTTTAAAAAAATATTGTTTGCCCAAGCCCCCATACCATTTTTGGGGTTGCACACAGTTCTATTTGTTGTGATGTCTTGACTTTAAAAGCAATAGTAACCCCAGAACCAATAACTTCTCACTTTTTGCTTTCATATTTTTCTTTTTCCTGTATATTCCAGGACACACTGTATCACAAGCCTAATGCTAAACTCAAATCTTTGGTTTTAATCTCATGTGAATGGATCATTAGTTTCTATTTCATTCAGTCCATCGATTTTCATGTACTTATGCAATGACTCTGTGAAAGTATTTTTTAAGACATCCATTTCAAGGAAAAACTTAGACCGTACTTGTGAACAACTAATGAAGAATTCATTGTTTATTTAGAATTCTTGAGGGGAGGAGGGTGTTGAGGTTTATTGTAATAATATGCAGCAAAACAAAAGAAAATCTTGTTACAGTAATTTTTTGCATAACTGAGTACATTAATATCAACAAAAAATAGAGAATAACCTAATTCAAGCTGTTATACTTCTACAATCTTAACTTTGTTGTGAACAGCAGTGTTAAGGCAGAAATTTTAAAAATTCACGAGGAGAAAGTGAGGACTACAGATGCTGCAGATGTGGCTCACAAACCTCATTCCTAATGAAGGGCTCTTGCCTGAAACATTGATTCTCCAGCTCCTCGGATGCTGCCTGGCTGCTGTGCTTTTCCAGCACCCCACCCTTGAGTTAAAAGATTCAGTCCAGATAAAACAGAGGGTCAAGAAATGCTTATCAAACTGGGAGTCATTAGTTGTGGGATTCCCTAACATAAATGTATTTCTGATGTGGAGGTCCTAGTGTTAGACTGGGGTGGACAAAGTCAGAAGTCACACATCACTAGGCTTTGGTCCAACAGGTTTATTTGAAATCACAAGCTTTCAGAGCGCTGCTCCTTCATCAGGTGAAGGAGCAGCACTCCCAAAGCTTGTGATTTCAAATAAACCTGTTGGACTTGACAAATGTATTTGCAGTAGATTCCATACAATTTCTCAGAAGGAATTCTGTCATTGCTTGAACAAGAGATTGATTAAGGGGAATGGGAGTTGGAGAGAGATTGTTGAATTTCTCGACCCCAGCTGAAGAAAAGCCCTCTCTCTCTTCAAGTCTGTCTTCACATTATCATTTATGGGTTTAATGTCTTGAGAAATAAATTCTGCTTTTCTACTCTTTATGAAAGTGAATAACCTCTCATTTCATGTGCATTGTATTCACAGCTACCACCTTGTTGCTCACTCACAAACTTGTGTACAGAGGAATCTCGATTTTCCAGTATTTGATTATCCAAATTTCGATCGCAAGGTCCTGATGCTTGGCTCTGTTATCTGGCATTTGATTATCCAACAAAATATTCACCGTCTGTTTCGTTTGGATAATTGAGGTTCCTCTGTACTTCTTTTTGCAGCCTATCCTCACAAGGTGTATTCAGACCTTGTCAAATGCCTTTGGAAATCCGAATATGGTATAGCCCTTTATTGACCATTCCAACCTGAAATATCTTGAATTAATTTCTGAAACACAATTTCCCTCCTAAAAACAACCATGTTCCTAAATGACCTTGCTGACAGGACCCATGAAAGCCAGCAGAAATATGAGGGAATTTAAATTCTCCTTGCTTGGTAGGAAAGGAGTGGACATCTATTAAAATAGAGTAACTCCCTCTCCTGCTCCATTTCCACCTAAACATTTCAAACCAGGAACTCATCAATAAATGCAACCTGGAGACCCAAAACCACTCTGATGAAAAACAGTCAGAGCAATTACTAAATCTTACATACATAGGGAATAGTTTTGGATTTCTGCAGCACACAGGTAATGAGGACTTTGTATAAAATTTTGTATAAAATAGCTTCTTTGTAGGTTTTAATCTAGTGTGCTTTTATAGTTTACTTCAGTAACACAATTTGCCCTTTTCGCTATCCCTGTTTCCTTTCCTATTGGAATTCTCATCAGTGCTTGCTCCCCACTAAGTTGCACTGAGTATAACTTTCTGAAATTTGTCTCCTTTTTGCTGATTTCCAGTGGATCTGAATTCATCAAAACTGTGATTTTAAAAATTTCCATGAGCTCTTTTCAAATCTCTCTGCAACTTCTACCAGTGCAGTCCTATTGTGCTCTCCCCATCCCATAATTTTATTCACTACTCTGAAACTCATAGGGTGTAAAACTGTAAGACTTAGAAATGAACATCTTGGTTTTATTGGAGCTCCATTTTGAGCTTTATAGGACAAGTTAGACCAGTGTGTGTCATTCACGAGGTTTTACTGTTTGTTTTCCTTCTGGGATGTGGAAGAACCTTGAGCATTGAATCATTATATTCTGAATTTCTGAAAGTCTATAAGATTGCCAGATTCAACAGCATTTTCCAATGCTTTCTTGCTACCTATCTTTTTACGTTGAACCCTTCCTTGATTTTTCCTTTTTGAGACTGACAATAAACCGAAGAGAAAGTAGTTGTCTCATCCTTTCAATGTTGGAAGATGCTCAGCTCAGTTGCCTAATTCTTTATATGCAATACTGTTATTACAACAATGATGCAAAATATGTCAAATAAAATAAGGTTTGCCAAACTTTATCAAAACAATGGTAGAATCCTTTTCAGAATCACTGGTGCAGTGAGTTGTGGTCATATTCTTTCAATTTCCCATGGACATGAAGCTTCCCTGAGAATATTGCCTGAAATTCTCTCTTTATTGTAACCTACTGGGCAAGACTGATGTGAGTAGCTTAATGGCCTAGGATTAGGAAATTTGACTCACATAGTACAACAAGTTTATCCGATTTGGAACTTGAAAAAAATCTGTTTTGTTTCTCGATGTGCCAGTTCCTTTGCCCATTTGTCTTCCTTTACTCAGTGTGAGTGTACTGTTCGAATTATATTGATTATCCATTGGTACTTCACTGAAAAAAGACACATTTTTCAACTGAGAGTCTTAACACAGACTATCAACAAATTATTTCAACTTCAGAAATGGAGAAGAATCATCATAACTGAAACTGGTATCTAAGTAATCCCAATTCCATAAGAGTTTTCCAACAGCCTGCCCTTCATTGTTCATATCCATCTCTCCTGACTCTTCAGATCTTTATTTGTCTGTTTTCTGACATCCATGCCTTCATCCTAGAATTCCTATAAATCGTGATGACAATCCTTCATGGTTCTCTCCTTACCATTCTTTATTCTATCCTTCCATTCTATTCTCTCTGTGGAACTGTTCTCTCCACTGCCATTTCTCCACTCCTGTCTTAATGTCCTCATAGTTTTTTCATGTTTGAAATTGTCTCATTCGACTGAGGTGTCTTGAGATCTCTACCCACTCCTATTCCACTCTCATTCAAGCTATCTAGCCACCCTGTCTACTTTGCCTTTGTGAATGCGCACTGGAGGAATAAAGCTGGTGCTGAGAACTCAAAGTTGGATTCCATGAATCACCTTTGCGGATTTTTTTTCCCACAAGAATGGAATACAGTTTCAGGGGTCCATACTCTCTGTCGTCATTGCACAAAAGTAAGGTTTGAAGTTTCAGTCATGGAGTCATAGAGTCCGATAGCACAGGGACAGGCCCTTTGGCCCAAACTGGCCCATGCCGACCAAAATGTCTATCCACTCTATCCTCATTTCCCTGCACTTGGCCTGTATCCTTCTAAAGTTTCAGCTTGCATCCTCTATAACTATTGGAAGATTCTTCAAAGTATTATGTTCCCAGCTGATGGCACCACTGGACAAGCCAGGGTTCAGGACAAAATCTGGCTTGTTAGGTCAAGTTTTTCTTTCTAAATCTGGACCACTCGGTGGTCACATAGTTACAAGAGGAGAAAGTGAGGACTGCAGATCAAAATCGAGAATGTGTTGTTGGAAAAGCACAGTAGGTCAGGCAGCATCCAAGTAGCAGGAGAATTGATGTTTCGGGCATGATTGTCAAGAATGTCTTGCTGGAAAAGCACAGCAGATCAGAAGCATCCGAGGAGCAGGACGATCAATGTTTTTGGCTGGAGCTCTTCATCAGGAATGGCTGATGAAGGGCTTATGCCCGAAACATCAATTCTTCTGTTCCTCGGATGCTGCCTGACCTGCTGTGCTTTTCCAGCAACACATTCTCAACATAGTTACATGAGGTGGAAAAGTTTCTTTACCAACATAACAGAAGCATATTACACCAAAGAAAGACAAAAAAGAAACAAATCCGACTATTTAAATATAGAAAAAATAATTGGAAGAACTTAAAAGACACTGCAAGATCAGATTTTTTTAACAATATTCATTACAGAAAGTATTGTTCTCCATCAAATCTTTAAAATTTGACTTAACTGATTCTGTCCAGTTCTCTCTTGTGAACTTCCATGAAAAAAACTCACAAAACAGAATCTTAGACTTTCTCAGCATCTAATAGCCAGCAAGTTAGTATGCAATTTCCTTTACTTTGTCCTGTACTCTAAGAGAGAAAGAATATTTACTTTTGACCTCAGTCAGGTTACTTCAAAAACTGTACTAAAATATTCACTCTCTGTTTCCTAAGCTAAATTTAATTTTTGATTATTCTGAGCCGAAAACTAGCAAATGGCCTTAAATATTTACCTTGCATGTCATAAACCACCTCAGTAACAACAATATTACATTAACTTTCCAGGGCTCCATGCTCTCTGACATAAACCTCCATCATAGATTGGATTGAAATGTAATAAGTTATGTCTTATCTTTATGTTTAGAAAGTTGTAAATCTTCTCAATACCAAAAGTGATGCAAAAACTGTCGTCATTGCACAATAGTAAGGTTTAATTTTCAGTCATAGAGTCCTATGGCACAGGGACAGGCCCTTTGGCCCAAACTGGCCCATGCTGACCAAAATGTCCATCCACTCAATCCCCATTTTCCTGCACTTGACCTGTATCCTTCTAAACTTTTCTTATCCATGTATTTGTCCAAATGTATGTCAGCTGTATGTTTAATTTTCTAAATAGCTCTACCCATCCCTCTCCACCCCTAACTTCAGTGGACCTCATTAGATCACAGAATCACTAACGTTTTGTGATGTAGAAAATGACCATCCTGTCCAACTGGGGTAAAAACAATGACAGCAGATGCTGGAAACCAGATTCTGGATTAGTGGTGCTGGAAGAGCATAGCAGTTCAGGCAGCATCCAAGGAGCTTCGAAATCGACGTTTTGGGCAAAAGCCCTACATCATCCTGATGAAGGTCTTTTGCCCGAAACGTCGATTTCGAAGCTCCTTGGATGCTGCCTGAACTGCTGTGCTCTTCCAGCACCACTAATCCATCCTGTCCAACTGCCTAACATTGGCTCTTCCAATGAGCGTCATTACCTCGTGCCATTTTTCAACTTTCTTTGCCATGCCCATGTTCATTAGTTTTTTATCTAAATAATCACTGCCCCTTTGAATACTCAATAGAGCTGAATTCCACAACACTCCCAGGCAGTCTGCCAATACCCTACTGTCTGAGTGAAAAAGTTTTTTTTCTGGAATTACACTTGCTTCTTTATGAATTACTTAGATTACTTAGATTACTTACACTGTGGAAACAGGCCCTTCGGCCCAACAAGTCAACACCGACCCGCTGAAGTGCAACCCACCAGACCCATTCCCCTACATTTACCCCTTCACCTAACTCTTTGAGCAATATAGCATGGCCAATTCATCTAACCTGCACATTTTGGGATTGTGGGAGGAAACCGGAGCACCCGGAGGAAACCCACACAGACACGGGGAGAATGTGCAAACTCCACACAGAGAGTGGCCTGAGCCAGGAATTGAACCCGGATCTCTGGCGATTTGTGGCAGCAGTGCTAACCACTGTTTCAGAACATTTTAGTTTTAAACTTCTAACAGTGCATCTGTATGAAAGTATTACTTGTACTTATTTAATGGCAACTGCAGAATTTACATCATAATCTTGGTATCTATGGCATTGTCACCTCCTGTTTTCATCCAGGCTTTTGAAGTAATTTTAAAAATAATATTTGAAATAGTTAATCATCTCTGCCAAAAGATGGCACTTCCAGCAGTTTAGCTTTTGCTTAGTGCTCGACAGGAGTGTCAATATAGATTTTTGTGGTCCAATCTCAAGTTGGATTTGAACCCATAACATTCTGTTCAGTTAATGAACAAGAGGAGACAGCTTCATGAATATTTTCATCTTCAACCATGCGGGTAGTTTCAGTCAGAAGTGCCAAGTGGCTGATGCTATCAGTCTTCTCTTGAGATTCCCCCATCATAGATACCAGTGCCCAACCAATTTATTTCACTCCATGTTGCATTCAGAAGCGGCTGAGTGCACTGGGCATGGAAAGCAACCTGACGGTAATTCTGAAGCTGTGTGCACAACAGCTGGCTGTTCCTCTTGTCCATCTGTTCCTCTCTAGTTAGGACACTGACTTCAAAACCGATCTGAATATTCTTCTATCTGTGACCACTGGGTGAATCTGACCTGAGCAATTATCAGTAAAGTGATGGAAGTAATCACGAGAAATGCCAGCATGAAATAAATGCTTACTATAATGAGCTGTTCACTCAAGATCAATTTTGGTTCCACCCAAAACAGTCAGCTCCAGACTTCATTGAAGCTTCAATCCAGATTTGAACAGAAGAGGCGAATGCCGGAAGAGAGCCACGAGTAACTGCCATCGACCACATGGGTGCACTTGATCAAACACATCACCAAGATGTAATAGAACAAAATAGATCCGTGAGTTCAAAGGAAAACGTTGTGGATGTTAGAGGCATGCTGAAATATAAAGGGAAAAGATTGCTATGGATCAATCATCATTTCTCCAGTTCACTGCTGCATGGAAGTACCCTAACCCAACTATCTCAGCTGCTTTCATTTTGACCTTTGTTCTGACCTAATGATTCAATGCCCCAAATCCATGACATTGGATGAAATGCTACCAGCCGCTCACGGGTGGCAAAACAGAAGGGTATGCCAGTAAATAAGGTACCGTGCCATTAATGGCACACCAGCTATCATTCCAACCATGTTCACTTAATGAGCAGCCAGAGTGGCATCCTTTGGACTGGCTATTCTTGGGTTTATAGATGCCCTGAAGTGAGCCCAATAAAGAGTCTCATCCTGTAGCAAATGATACAGCATTTTTGTTAACAACTGCTTTCCTTGTAAACTTACAACTATTCTGCTTTGCATTTTCTACAAACTTTTGAAACTGCATAATGATCAGAATTGTATACAGTTATATGGAAATGAAAATTGAAGCATTGGATCAGCCATGAATCTATTGAATGGTGGAGCAGGCATGAAGGACCATGTGGCCTACTCCTATTCTTGTTTCATTTGTCCTTATGGTCTTAAGCCAAATGTCATCTGACAAATGCACTGTGTAATTTCAGCACCACCTTAGATGATTGGTGAAGGTGTACACCTCGGCATTTTGTTAGCTTTTCAATTGAAAAATAGTGATTTCATGATCCTTCTGTTCATAGAAATTAGTGGAAAGGATGTCTCGTGATGCAGCAAAAGGATACATTTTCAGTAGAACTACAAAAATAACAGAGCTGTGAGCTTTGATCTTTACTGGACATCACATCTGCCTTGATGCTGACAGTGCACTTCCTTTCATTCACTGTTTCTTACTCTTTAACTAGCTTGGGATGTGACTCTGTCCTTTAACCTGATTCTAGCTTACATAAAGTGCAGGAGTTAATCAATGTTTCATTCTCCATGCACTATCATGTTTCATGTACATTCTGCGCACCTTTAATATTCAGTTGTCTCACTATTCCATGCCCCCTTTCTTTTTGGTCAATAAGATGAAGGAAAAGGATTAGAAGTTCAAGTCTTTTCACTTGGGGAATTGCGCTAGATTTACAGGCAGTTGACTTGAAACTTTAGATCACAGTTTAATACCTCATAATGTTGAGGAACAGTGTCAGAGGTTTTTGGTTTGAGGAAGATCAAAGATGATTCAATTTTGTGCAGAGGCTAAGAAGAAAATATTCTGAAGTTTAAGAAATGTCATTGACCTGCAATATTAACACCGTTGCTCCCTCTGCAAAATCTACCAAACCTGGTGAATATTTCTAGCATTTTCTGTTTCTATTTTAAGTTAGCAGAACCTGCAGTATTTTGCTCTTCGACATAAATAAGCAATTAGGCTCAATAAGTTAACATTTTTGTTTATACTTGCAATAAGTGAAGTCAGTGAGTGTGACTGCATTTGATATCAAGACGGCATCTGACAAAATATGGCATCAAGGGGCTTTCACAAACCAGAGTCAGTGAAAATCAGGAGAAAACTTTCTGGTGATTGGAGTCATATCTGGCGCACAGGAAGACAGTTGTTGTTGGAGATCAAACACCTCAGCTCCTGTGTTTTAGGTCTTTGACAAGTCAGTTGGCTGGCTTGCAATATAGAGTGATTCCTGAAGCATAGGTTCAATTCCCACACCAGCTGGGGTTACTGTGAAGGTCCCTCCTTCTTAATCTCTTCCCTCACCTGAGGTATGGTGACCTTCTGGTCAAACCACCACCAATTGTCACTTTCTAATGAGCGAGCAGCTCTAAGGTCCAGTCGGACTAAGGCGACTTGACCCTTTATTTAAGGTCTTTAGTGGACAGAGTTATCAACCTGTGCCTTTACTGAAATTGATTCACATTTGCTAGCCAAGCTGGCAAGAGCCTAAAATCTAAAACTTGTCGATCTGTCATTCTTTCTTTCTTCCTTTAAAATCTGTACAAAACCTCAAAGTTTTGGCTACTTGCCCTAATATTCTTTTGTAGTATGGTGTCCAATTGGTTTTACTGATACTCCTGTAAAATGCCTTGAGACATTTTTGTGCAACACATTATATCAATGAAAGTTGTTTTTTTGAAAATAAAGCATAATCAATTAGAATGTTTTAATGTTTTAACTTCAACTGCAATGGTCAAATTACTTTTAACTGGTAAGACCTTATGTCTATTGTCATTGAAATACTATATATTGAATATAGACTTGGCATAACAAATGAAAGAAATGAAAGTTTTTCATTCGGGTTTTTTTTAACCATAAGTGCTTGTTGAGAAAAGTATAGCATAATTTATGAATAATCAGGATCTCACTTTCAATGTAAAAATGGATTGTGGTGCTGTGACTTCATATTTATTCACAATTGTGAAAGCACTTCCCAAAATCTCAAGGCCTATAAATTCAAAAGCATGTCATCATGTTAAAAAAAAAACTTACAATGTGGTTACCTTGGCTTTTTAGGATGGCTGTTTGACCATTACTTGTTAACAGGAGGAACAAATTTCAGCAGCTGATCAAACATCTTACAAATGATTCACATGCAATCAAATGATTCACATACACTTGTGAAGTGTGGTGATGATTCCAACTCTGCAACTATTTGAGATCCCTTCTCATCTGCAAGAGACTTGACAAAGTGGAAATCGATCCATTATTTATAACCTGAAAAGTGGTTGCAAAGCAGACCAAGTAAGTAGTGGGTCAGCCTGCAAGTAATCTATCCCAGCTTCCAGCCACTGATAAACTCATTGGGTCCATTATTAATGAACCTGACTGGCCAAATTAAACAAGCATTTCTGTCCCCTTGAGCATGAGCATCAATGACTGGACCCTTGTTTGAATACTATTGCTGATGAGTTAGGGTGTGAAATAAATGTGGAACTGCACCACTTAGAGTTCTACATTGATTCTCTTGATTATCATACAGTCAAATATCATTGCACTAAAATAGCTCAAGGCAATCTCACTCATGAAATTGATTTTCACATTTAATGGTCTGTCTGTCAGAGCACATCCTGAGTGCACAATGCACTCTCAAGACACATAACCTGGAAATCCATAAACTTTCCATTGCCCTGCGTTTGGCTGCAAAAGCTACTCTAAGGAACCTTTTACCTCCTTTGTTCTTTGAGTGACAATCCATTCCCTGAAGCAATTGATGCGTGATCTATACAATGTCTGCAACAAAAAAAAATCTGGTTTTTAACAAATTTTCAAAAATGTTGCAAATTGACAGGCTGATCATATTTTGATTATATATTTTCTGACAATTCCAATGGTTTTTTGCTTTGATTTGTTGGCACCTGTAATTTTCAAGAAAATTTGGAAAAAAATTCTGATCAAATCTGCTTCACCATTCAATTAAGTCATGGCTGATCTGATTCTGACCGTCATTCTGCTTTCTCGCCCATACTTCATAACCCTTAACTGCATTGGACAATTGAGATCTGGCTTAACTCAGCCTTCTCATGTATTCAGTGACTCCGTTTCCACTAGTCTCTGAGGAAGAGAGTTCCAAAGGCAAGTGACCCACTGAGAAAAGAAATTCCCCTTCATCTCTGTCTTAAACGGGAGCCTCTTTATTTTTAAACCGTGTCCCCATATTCAACACTCCCCCAGAAGGGGAAACACCCTATTAGCATCAACTCAACAAGTTCCCTCAGAATCATACACATTTTGACAGGATCACCTTAGGAACAAGAATAAGCCACTCAACCCTTGAAGCCTGCTCCTCCATTCAACAAGACAGTGACTGATGGGAATATGACCTGAACTCTATAGTCCTGCAGATCACAATAATATTTCATCTCTTTGGTAATCAAGAATCTGTCAATCTCTACCTTAGGAATATTTAAAAATTCTGCTTTCACTCCTTTATGAATATATATTACACCAAGACTGTGAGCTCTTATCTTGAGCAATAACCTTTTCTGTGGTCCTTGTTGAAAATTCAGATATAGTCCATCTACTGGTTTTCCTTTATCTATGAACCTTGTTAAATCCTCAAATAGCTGTCAAATATGATTTCTCTTTCACATCATATTAAATCTAAATGAACACTACCCTTCTGCAACCTCTTGACCAATGCATCCTAACATTTTTCCATGAGTAGATGTTAGGCTGATAGGTTTATTGTTTCCAGTTTTCTGTCTGCCTCCATCCCTCAATGCAGTATACCTATTTATCACCTGTGCCCGAGTTCTTTTTTTGCTTATTAATTCCCCTGTCTGACTTTGTTTTCCTTTTTATACACTCAGAGTTTTTTTTTGCCTTTTCGATTATTTTGTTAATTTTCTCTTGTATTCAAATTTCTCCCTCTTTTTCTTCCGTTATCCTATTTTGATTTTTAAAACTGTCCAAATCTTCGAGCCTACCATTAAACATGGCAGATTATTCTCATTTTAAATAATGCATACTATCCTCAGTAACTTCAGTCAGCCAAAGCTGATGCATCCTTCTCTTACTTTTTCCTTCTCATTCGAATATATCAGTTGAGAATTATGAGATATCTGTTTGTGGTTTGCATTGCTTCACTGCTACCTTACCTTTTCATCTATTTTAATGAATTCTGTCATTATAGCCTTGTACTTGCATTTAATTAAATTTAAAATTCTAGATTCAGACTCTCGTTTGTCAACCACAGTCTATATGTGTTTTGGTTTTTATGTTATGTTCACTCATTCCTGGAGGATGCTTACTAGATTTGAATACTGATTCATTTCACATCACCACGTCCAGTATTACCTATTTCCTGCTTGCTCAGATTGTACTGTTCTGAGAAACTGTCCTGAATACTCTTTAGGAACCCATATTCCAGGCTGCCTTTGCCAATTTGATTTGTTTACTCCATGAAGATTAAAATCTCCAAGATTATTACTGTACCTTTATTATAGGCCTCCATTATTCCTTGACTTATACTCTTTCTGTCAGTTTACCCTATTGTCAGTGGGCCTTCACATGTTACTACTGTGATTTCCTCAATTTCCTTTTTACTTATTTCTGTGCCCCTAAACCAATTTTATGTTGTAATTCTCTGAATCAAGATCATTCCACACTACTATACTCACCCTAACCCAACAGTCTTTATTAACAGAGCTATCTCAACTCCTTTTCATCCTGTCTTTGTAAAACACCAAATACCCTTGAACATTTAAGTCCCAGCTGTAGTCACTTGGCAACAATAACTGTGGAATAGCTATCATATCATACCCATTTATTTCAACCGGGTCTGTCAATTCATCCTTATTGTTATGAATGTTGTGAGCATTTAGAAGCAAAGGGCTTTTAATTTTGCACTTCTTAAAATATTTCTCCCGAATCTGACTTTATTTGCTTGTGTATCATTAAGGTGCTAGATTCCGCTCCTTCTGGCTATAATTACTTCTTCAGTACCAAACTTGCTATCTCCACAGTTGCATTCCCTTTCATCTTAATATCTCCAATCTCTCCTTATGTCAATCTCCTCTTTCTCCTCCCAATACTACCAAACACCCCCGTTCACCACCACCCCAACTTTATTTAGTTTAAAACTCTTCTTGTAGCTCTAGTTACGCAATTCACCAGGAAACTAACCCCATTGAAATTCAGATGAAGGACATCTTAATGATATAATATCAGCCTCTTTTCCCTCTCCTGGTGCCAGTGCTCAATGATTAGAAACTTATGTCTCCCATGTCAGCCCTTAAGCCATGTATTTAATTCCTGTTTTTTTTAACCATACACCAATTTGCTCACGGTAGAGTCGGTTTTCCAAAGGTTATTCTGTCCATTGCTCTGCATTTTTCAAACTTTGCCCATAGCTATTCATTATTCCTAAGCAGAACCTTCTTCTTAGTCCTGTGTTCCCTTGATATGCAATAAGGCTACAACAATTCAGTCCTTGCCCAAGAATTCTAAGGTTCTTCTGTAGTCCTAGGGGATTGTCCTTAATCCTGATATTAGATCAGACAGCACAACTCTCAGGACTCATGTTTTCAGCTGCAGAGAAGGTATCTATTCCCCATTTACAACTGTGCAATTTTTTACATCCAAAGGAAAAGATATGTTCTTGTTCAACTTTGGTCAAGAGGTGCAGTTATGCAAGTAACAAAATAATTACTTTTATTTTGAAAAAGTTACCTCTTTAAGCCAAATTCAAACCCGACTCTGCACTGAATGGACTCACTTCAACTGACTTGTTACAAAGTTAAAAATCACACAACCAGGTTATAGTCCAACAGGTTTCTAGCTTCTGAAAGCTAGTATGCTTCCAATTAAACCTGTTGGACTATAACCTGGGGTTGTGTGATTTTTAACTTTGTACACCCTAGTCCAACACAGGCATCTCCAAATCATGACTTGTTACAGTTAGTTTCAGTGTCCCTTGGCTCAGTATTAGAAGACTAGCGGATGCTAATTGTTTGCAATCGTTGTCCAGTGGTGCTCTGCTAGAAAGTGCATATGAATGGATCTCTGACAAAGACAGAAGTAGGCTATAGTAAATTTTCAGTGAATACAATAGTATAGCATAAGGAAATGGCAGCTGGCTAACAACATTGTAATTGTTGATCCATCTATTGATTGAATGATTCAGTTGGTTTTCATTCTCATCTTAGCAGTTTACTTATTAAGAAATTTTTGTGTTGTGGAATTACCAGTTAAAATATTTTTCCAGTTGAAGTGAAATTAAAACAATGTATATCTTGAGTTGATTGAAAACAAGCTTTCTGTTAAGTTAATAAATAATCTATAACAGAATATAGTGGAAGCCTAGATGGGAAAGTGGAACAGCTTTCCAGAAATAAAAATATATTTGTATGCTTTGTGTCATTAATTGTGCTCTTCCGTGCTTGTTATTCTCAACCATTGTTGAGGCCAACTTTCATATAAAAGTTCAACATACCTTACCATTACTGCTGCTGACATTAAATTGTTCAAACTCCCAATGGTGAAGATAACAGCAAGCATGTTTCTCCCTGAACAATTTCCAAGGGATATCCATCGGCCAAAGCTTCAAGATCCCTGTCAATAGACTAACATGCAAATTACCTTGGGTAAATAAAATGAACTGTGCAGGGCAGTGGTGGACTTTCAGCACTTGACAGCACAGTTAAGCTTCCAAGATGACATTTGCACCAGGAATCCCAGGATGTTCTGGCAGTGGCCAGTACTTGTACCAGTGGTGATTGGTACATTACAATGAGCAGGGTACTACGGATGCATGGTACATATTTTATAACGTGAGTTGGACTTGCTGAGAGAAACGCTACATGAAAGTCACTAAAATAGACTCTTAACTGTTTTCTTGCAAGATTTGGCCCCAAGTAATTAATATAAATTTTAAATAATCAAGGTCCAATTACTGATGTTTGAAACACCTCAAAAATTGCAACCTGCCAACTTGAAGATGCCTTATTTTTCATGTTTCTCTGCATTCTACTTATTGGCCAATGTTCCATCTGTGCTAATATATTATCCAAAACTCTTATGTGTTAACCTAATCTACACTACATTTACTAGTTCCCCTTTATCCATCTGACGAAGCACATCCTCAAAAGACTCTAATAAAGATAAGTTACTTTGACAGAGAACCTATGATTTGATTTATTTGATCATTAGAATACATTCCACTCTTTGCCCAACTATTAATGTCTGGCTAACTGGCCAATAGTTTTCTGTTTTCTCTCCCCTTCCTTTCCTGAATACTGGTGTTGTATTTGCCAACTTCAAAACCACCTGGAACCATTTTAGAATCCATGGAATTTTGGAAAATAAGAATCAGTCCTTCCACTATCTTTGCAACTATCCCTGTCAGAAGCCTAGGATGTAAACCAACAAGTACCAGGGATTTATATATTTTTAAACTCTTAGGTTTCTCTGATTCTTTGTCTCTACTTACATTAGTTCTTTGAAGAACATCATTTTTATTAATTCCCTGGTTACCCTCTATTTTTGGTATTTAATTTGACTCTTGTACAATGAAGACACAAGATTTGTTCGATGTCTCTGACATTTCCTAATCCCCACAATATTTTGTTCCACCTCCAGCAAACGGCCGAATTCAATTAGGAGCTATAATAGCAGGTTATCTTCTGGTAATGGAACATCGAACAGAGAACAGTACAGCACAGGAACAGGCCCTTCAACCCACCTTGTCTATGGTCTGGATGGTGGGTTGGGGGGAGTGGTGGTGGTCAGTCATGTATTTGTTAAAGTAAGTCATATGAAACAATAGACATTTTACCCAGAAAACACCAGAAAACACAAAGGGGTTTGATTTTAAACATGTTTAACCACCATACTTACTTTCTAAAGATTAAGCATCAAACATCAATTCCATTTTTCTCAGGTTTTGGTGGATTAATTTTAGTTTGCAGAAAATGACAGAATTCTTTGGGGAAATGTACTTCTGAAGTATTAAGCTCTGCATACATTATGTTTTAACTTTATAAATGCATTTATCATTACCACATAATCTGTATGATTTCTGAATTCGAGTGCGGTTGATATTTGCATATGTCATGGTTGATTTTCATCACTCTGGACAGTCATGACATGCATTCATTGCCAAGTCCTTTTTCATTTGTGTATTCATCAAGCTAATCTCAAATGTAAAAAAATCTCCTGCTCCAAATGACATTTTGACCCAGAATTAGCTTCTGGGGTTTAGCTTTTACTTCACTGAGGGCATAAGCTGGCAGGAACATTTCCCAGAGTTTTATTTATTGTCTGATTTAAAGAAATGTTATGAAAGCATTGTCGAGCCAGGATTGCCATAAACACTTTGTAATTTTCCCCCTTCTTCAGCTTTGTCTCTCTTCCTTTAAAGGCAGTAGCTCATGATATTGCATGACATCCTGATAATAAAGTACATTTTTGCATTCCGTCAATATGACCGTACAAAATCACCATTGGAATCAGATAGAAGGCTAACCTTTTGCATTTTTTGAACTCCCGTGATACTGTTGTGCACAAGATATTTTTGTTTCCACATTTCATGTAATTAGCAGGGCAGGAAATTGGACGTGAGATTTTTCTGGTCCTCACAGGAAGTATTATATTTGTCAACTGAACAATCACTGACCAAAACATTCATATCATTGTGAATTGGGAAAATCAACAGAGATTAATTGATTGATGATCAGTGGTTTATTTCAAATGAGCTGAAGTATTACAGCAAAGCTTGACAAAGTATCTTGGTTGTGCGAGCTTGTAGTGAGTTTGCTGAAACATTTTATTTCTAAATGTTTGGTCATATTAGTGTGAAACAATTGAAAGATCAATCTCTGGGTTGCTAGAACAGAAGCATGAAGAGAGGTAGTAATGGGAAGCAATGATTCCCTCCCTTTTATTACTGATATGAACCTAAATGTTCATTGACATCAGGAATTAATGGATACTTCAAACCTTCAACAAGATACCAGTTAGTTACTGGTGGAGGGATAAACACAGCTGTGGTGCCAGAAACCAAGAGGAAATACTGGATGACCAACTCCACTTTGTGTCTATGCAAGTGGAGACTTACTTTAGTAGCTTGCTGTAAGCAATGCAACCAATTATATTTTAGAAAGGTCCATGGAAGTATTCTGTACAAGAAAAAAAAACAAAATAAACACAGATTCTATTTCTGTCATCTTTTAAAAGATCAGATTACTTCATAAACATGGGTTTCTTGGTAAATTCAATGGACTAGTAATCCAAAGGCCCAGGCTAAAGCTCTGGGAACATGCATTCAGATTCCACCATCACTGCCGTTGGAGTTTATACTTGATGAATAAATCTGGAATATTAAATCAGTGTCAGTAATCGTGCCTTGGAACCCATCTGTTCCAAGTAAGGAATTATGTCATCCTTATCTGGTTTGACCTACATTTGACTCTAAATCCACAATAAAGTAGTTGACTCTGAACTGTTCTTTGAGGTGACCAAGCAAGCCAATCAGTTCTAGGATATTTGTAGATGTCATATGCTGTCCCTGCCAATGCCACGAAAGAATTCAAACAAAATGTGTTGTGACTAATGATACTTTGGCAAGTTTGCAAAGGGAATGAAGTGACAGACATTAATTGAACCTGAGGCTACTGGTGCAGGTGTATGGCATCCAGTCTTGCAAGTGACAGACCTCGACAATGGCAACCTTATAATGCTACCTCCATCATAGAGGCATAATGCATTGCATAGAGAGTGGTACATACCCCAGTGAAGTGCAGCAGATAATAATGTTTTTGTGGCACTGGAGTCAGGTTGTCTTGACCCACCCCCACAGTAATCTCCATAGCCACCTCTGTCCAAGCTGACTTCATCAGTCAGGTGGCCTCTCTCTTCTCTCTTGGACAACTTTGCGGGAGGCATCACTGAGCTGCAGTATTTTGTTTTGCTCGGCATTGACAAATCTAGGGCTGGGTATGGGTGATTTTCAGAGGTTAAATGATGCCCCAGGCCCCAGAGAGTAAAGTGTCAACTGGATGACTTCTAAATATAGTGCATAGATACTGGAACCTGAGAGATCACGTAGGGGCTGAACTCCCTGCTGGTAAGATTTAACTTTTTACCAGTGTGTTAATGAGCACTGAGCTGAGGAGAACGTAATGCCATGAGAAAATCTGGCCTGAGTGGAATCATAGAACCCCTACAATGTGGAAGCAGACCATTCAGCCCATCAAATCCACACTGACCCTTCAAAGAACATTTTACCCAGAACCTCACACCCCCCCTCCCCATTCCTGCATTTCCAATGGCTAATCCATCCAGTCTGTATATTATTGGACCATGAGAGGAACCCATTTCACCCAGAGTAAACCCACGCAGAAATGGTGAGAACGTGGAAGTTCCACGCAGACTGTCACCTGAGGGTGGAATCAAACTCCATTCCCTGGCATTGTGAGGCAGCAGTGCTAACCACTGAGCCACTGTGCCACCCACAAGTACTACCTGATTTTAGGCCTGAAATCACACTTGGTCTCAAAAAAAGCACAACTCTGTCAGAAGCATTGGAGAAGGTGTGGAGATGTTTCATGAGGTATATATAGGAAGAAAGGATTGAAGGGCTCTCTTACTAAAAGGCTGAGGTGTGACATAATACTTTGAAATAATGAAAGAATTGTTGGTGTAGGTAGAAAGCATGGTTCTTCTTTTAGGGAAAAGCATAACAGGAGACCATCAATATAAAACAGTAACAAAGAAATATTCAGAAGAAACTTCTTTACCCATAGAGTGGTGAGAAAGTAGAATTTGCTGCCACGGGATCCAATTGAAGCAAATATTGTAGATGCATTTGTGGGCAAGCTAGATGAGCATCTGAGGGAGAAAAGGACAGATAGTTGTAACACTAAGTTAGATGACAAAAGGTCAAAGGAGGCTTCTTAGAACTGAGTGTGAACACAGTAGTGGACTTTGATTGGATTAGATTCCCTACAGTGTGGAAACAGGCCCTTCAGCCCAGCCAGTCCACACCAACCCTCCAAAGAGTAACCCACCCAGACCCATTTCTCTCTGACTAATGCACCTAACACAATTGGCAAATTACCATGGGCAATTCACTTGACCTGCACATCTTTGGATTGTGGGAGGAAACCGGAGCGTCTAGAGGAAACCCACGCAAACACAGGGAGAATGTGCAAACTCCACACAAACAGTCGTCCAAGGCTGGAATCAAACCTGGGATTCTGGTGCTGTGAGGCAGTAGTACTGACCACTGAGCCACCGTGGGCTGGCTGGACTGATTTGTCTTGTTCCTGTACCATCTACCCCATTTGATCTTATATTTTTGTACCTTATAAGAAACGATGCATTGCAAAAGAAAGTGTCACCTCTACGCTCCATTTGTGTGTTATTGCAAATTGTGTGGTCAAATCCCAGAATGGGGCTGGACCTTATGGTTTGACTCCAAAGTGAGTATCAGAAACTAAGCCAGGTTTGAATTTAGATTTGTGAAAAAGTATAGTAAAGTTGCAGAAACAAGACTATGGGTGAGTTAACACAGTTCATTGCCAACCGGAATTACTCTTATAAACCTTCACTATGTAATGATCCATTAAATTTATTTCCTATTCTTATGTAACCGTTGCTTTCCAGAAAGCTGTTAACAGCAGTTTACTAAATACTGAAGTAATTTGTGCACAAGTAATTTAAATCTGACCTGCAAATGATTGCTTCCAGAATGGCTGATATAAATATGCCTGCATCTATATTGTAGTTAATCGATTGCCAGTGACCTAAGAAGTGTTAGAAAATCCCACGCTGATGTGTGGTCGCATTACAGAGTCCGTGACAGATGTCCTTCCATTTTACTCACTTTTGTGAAGTTCAAAAAGAATAAACTACTGTTTCATTTGGACTGTTTCGGTGATACCTGAAGAAATGCATTTTTACATGTAATTTATATAACTGATCAACACAATTTCTATTTGAATTCAGAATTTTGGTGGACATTTGGATCTGTGCAGGTGCTATGTACGGAGAGGAGAGATTTATTTTACCGCATTTGATTAAAATAATTTTAAAGTGGTTTCTTGCTTTAATTACAGTAGCCACCAAGGCTTTTATTTTATCTCTTTAAACTGTGTTACATCTTGAAGCAGATGTCAGAGCTCAAATGAGTACAATTAAGTTTTGTTCACACTGCTTTTCACATATTGCTTAACCTTAAAGAATGTTTGTTTTTTTGTATGATGAATATAGGCATCTATATATAATAGTGGTCCACATCAGCTCAGAGGTTCAACCACTATAGAACAACATGGAGGACCTTCAATATAAGTTCAGATCTCCATTGTATTTGCTTTATTACCCCCTTAAGGTTTAGTTGTGGAAGGAACTCATTGACCTCGGATTCCAATTCCAATATGTGGTTTGGATTTCTGGATTGCATTCCCTGCTACAGTGTAACTTATTTATTGTTTGATTTTCAATCTAGCCCTTAACCTGTATTTTAAAACACTTCTCAGACATACCATAAACATGGTGTTGTCAAGCCTATTCCCAAAACATTTAACATTAATTCTGCATTGATGTATATCAATGATATTTATTATTAACACCTTTCTTTCAATTGATTGTGTGATACAACACCATTATATTCAGTTCTCAGAATCATCATTATTCTGCATATTTTCCACATTGAATCGTCAAGATCATTTCTTTTTAATTTCTGAACCTTACATTTGTATCGAATTTGAAGCTAAAGATTTCTTTTCTAAGGATTTGGATGGTCTTAATCCTCAGAGCATGAAATAAAATCCCATCTGCATTTGCATTAATTGTTATACTGATCATCTTATTCAGAGGAGCTTATTTGCTGTAGGAAATGCTCATTTAGATTATGTTGTGGAGAGGAAAACAGTTTTAAATCTGCACATACCCATTTGTATAAGGATTGTATAATTTCAGTTCTGAGTTGGGTAAAAATTGGATATCTCTGTACCGTTTTATAGACAAAAATTGGAGGCCATTCTGGAAAGTAGTAGTCTGTATCTCAGGGTGCCTGAAAGATGTCCAATCCAATACTCAGTCAGGTTACTTAGAGTCATAGCATCATAGAGAGCACAGCATGGAAACAGACCCTTCCGTCCAACTCGTTCATGCCAATCAGATATCCTAAGTTAATCTAGTCCCATTTGCCAGCATTTGGCCCATATACCTCTAAACCTTTCCTATTCATTTACCCATCCAGATGCCTTTTAAATGTTGTTATTGTACCACTTCCTCTGGCAGCTCATTCCATATACGCACCACTCTTTGGGTGAAAATGTTGCCTGTTAGCTCCCTTTTATATCTTTCCGCTCTCACCCTAAACCTATTCCCACTAGTTCAGGACTCGCCCAACCCAGGGAAAACACATTGTCTATTTACCCTACCCATGCCCCTCACGATTTTATAAACTTCTATAGGGTCACCCCTCAGCCTCCGATGCTCCAGGGAAAACAGCCCAAGCCTATTCAGCCTCTTCATATAGCTTAAACCAGGTAGCTTTATCCATGAGGTAATGAATACCTACGGTAGGCCTTTTGCTTCTCTGCTTGACTAATTTCCAAACTGCGCTACTGTAAAGCAAGAGCTGTGCCTGCTCCACCAGATTCATAAGCAGCCCAGCAATGACTTCAACCAAAATATACAGTCTTAAAAAAAAGGAAACTTTATTATGAGGCCATAAAGAGCACAAATACTCTTGATCTTACACTTGACCACATTTTATCTACTTCCTGACTGTCGAGGATTTGCCTTTCAGATGTGAATGAGGCAAGAGAGACTTTAAAAATGGAGAGTGGACAAGCTGCCTTTGAATGTACTAAACACAAATAATGAAAAGAGTCTTAAGTTCAGGCCAGCAGTTCAGTCAGGGTGCGTTCTATCTATGTCACACTATCAGTAAACAATTTCTCAGCCTGGCTGTGTATAGTGTATGGCATTTGCCTTCCACAGTGTGTTCAAAAATGTAAACAATGAACTGGTATTTGAGCAAAATCATTTTTGAATTATAAATCTAAAGTGATTAGATTATCCAAATAAAAAGTTATTCTAAAACGACGGGCTCTTCATACCTGGAATTATCTCCCTGGTGACTTTCTGTTTTGAGCCAAATCCATTGAGAGAGTTTTCCTCTAAATCCTACAGGAACGAAAAGCTTGGGTTCATAGGAACCTTTATGACTCTACGTGATGGAATTTCTTACAGCATTAAAAAAAATTCAAATCTGATCATCGTTGCCTAAGAATGTCTTTCTGTCAAGGACCTATCAGTGCCAGTGGACAATTTCCAACACCATATCACGACAATGCCTGAGGCTTCTTTTGTCTTGCAACTGTTCCACTCCTGGAACAGCCATTTCTCTAATTGAAACCAGCGAAGATCAACATGTTTGTCAGTTGTGACCTAAAAAGAAAGTGTCATTTTTTTTCCCAAATGCCAATGCAAACTTTTAATAAGATAATTATACTTCGTAATCACATTTATTTACAACATTAGAAGCTCCGGCATCAAAGCTTTAAATCCTATCAACTTGTGTACCATGATAAAGTCTTGTAGTCTTTGCATTCTATTTTTTTTATTATATACCTACATTTGGCCTAAATAACAAAAAGAAAGCTTTTACAAATCGTACAGTTTAGCATGACATAAATGATTTATTCAGAAAAATGTCATTCAATGATATGAGCCATTCGGCTGTCCTATGAAGGGTGTTGAGCAGTGCCATGTTTACGGCATGTTTGTTTCGATCTAATGCAATGCCTCGTATTTGTGGCACAGATCAAAACTGACTAAGATCAGATTATCAGGACAGGAAGAAATTCTGACTGAAGGCAGCAAGTTTCTGTAGTGTTGCTGGAATTCAGTTCTGACCTCCATGCTTGGCCTAGTTTGGAAATGAATCTAGCAAAGAAGCAAAGTCCAGTTATTGAGCTGGTTCAACTGATTTCATTTGGGGCAGAGAGAATGTGACCACACAATTTGCCCATTGCAAACTCAAGACAAAGTGAGCTCAAATTGCTGTTCTGGCTCACTGTTCTTGTTGCTCCAAGCTGGACAGTGCTTTCCTGAGGATCTCAGATGAGAATAGAGTTGTGTTCAGCTCCAATGTTTAGTATGATCTAATCATGGGTCCTCAACACTTAGTCTGTAGCTCTGAGTCAAACCCAACATCTCTCCTGTGTTGTTCTGGATTGTCCACCCATTGACAGGCAGAAGTTAAATGAGGCTTGTGGTTTAAAATAGCTCATTCTGCAACAGTAAATGAATCTATAACTTCCTTCACTATTCACCTGTTCTGAGATTGAAAATGGGATCAGCATCTTTAAGGACAGGAGATGTTCTGATGTTATGCTGAATCATTTTAACATTAGCACAGTAAGGAAATAAAGTTGAATGTGTTTTTCTATTTCAGTGCTTCCTGAACAGCACAATCAGTGTGATTTGGATTAAATGGTTAAATGTAATACTGTGAACTGATTGTCAATCTTACAGACATTTCACACTTTAGGACAATAATAATGGGCATATTACTTTCTGAGCAATCTGGAAGAAATGCGCATGAATTGTTGCCTGACCCTTTGTGATCTCTCACTAGTTTTTATGGGATTCAATGAGTTTTAATGACGTAACATTAGTGTTGGATATTTTTGAGTAATTCAAAGAAAAAAGGAATTTTAGTTTGAGATAATATTTCAAATGAAATTGAAAGAATTTGATTTTATTAGATCATCTGTAATGAAAGTATGACCTGATGATGTAGACTGTCATTTTCTCTGTGTTACAGTAAGTCAAGGTGGAGTTGCTCTGGTACCAGCTGACATGTGTCCTGATCCAGGAGTACCAGAAAATGGCAAAAGAACAGGGTCTGATTATAGGTAAGCACAATTTTATTCCTTGCACAGAGGAGGTGCTGGAGAAAGAAAAATGTCTTTCGTAAGAGTATTTGTGTACAAGTATTTGCCTTCATTTGTCATGTGCTGCATGCTGATTATGTTTGTCAATATATTGAAGGGGACCGACAACAAATCGTGCTGTTAAACATGTGATGGCTCTAAGCTGCAAGAATGGAAAGTTGAAGAGGCTAGAATTTATACAGCAATGACTAGCTAACTGCTATTTACTGAAATGTCACAATAGCTTATGATGCTAGCTTGTGATGCTTTAGTTACAAACCAATTCTTGTGTTAATACACATACAGGGTCTTTGATACTGTCACTTCAACACACATCATCACTAAATACATATCAATGCTTATTTTGCCTTTACCTTCTGCTCATTCTAAATCCCAACTTATGTTGGGAAATTGAGTTAAACCACTCATGAATGTTTTTATTCAAAGGAATGAAAGAATGAGTCTGATGGAAAGATTATTTCTAAATGGCAGGAGTAAAAATTTAGCAGTCTGTTGAATGGCTAAACTCTCACTGTGATTGAATTCAAGCGTTTGAATTCAGAGAAGCATTGATATTCTGCTAGGTACATGATAACCAGAAACATAGACACAGAGGTCTTTTTACAAATTGGAAACACCACCAACTCGAGTTTGAAGTTCAGAGTTCATGTCCTTATTTAGGACTTGATGGATATAGTATGTGTGTAATAATAAGCCAAACACATTGATTATCAATCTCTAAACCCTTTTGAGGTAACAGCACAAGATCTTTCTATTCAGCCAAAACAATGTGGCAGCTGCAAGTCAAAAATACTACTTTACTAGTCACAACTACTTTATCAGACTTCTTATAAAGGATCCTGCTATGAACAAATGTCAGAAAGATTACCACATGCATTGTAGCTACTATATTGCTGGAACCATATTTGTTTCCTGGTGGTCTCTGTTGTGGAGAGATGTCAAAGAGGAGTCTCGTGCCCTTTGTTCAGCCACACAAGTCAATCTTCATTCAGAACTCTTTAATTCGCAGCGTGGGAGAGGTCCTTGGAAACAGTTTCCATGGGACACTGTGTCTCTCAGCCAAGTACAGCATTTTTATATACATTCCACATTACAGTAATTGCATGCAACATTGATGTCATTGTTAGCCACATCCCCCAATCTATACATCCAATCCTATATCAATAACGATCAATGATAGACAACTACAAGGGCAGCCCTACATCCTCCCATTATTTCATGATGTTTACTAGACACCTTTATTGCTGGTCATTGGGGATCTGGTAATGTATTTTATTCAATAACATTCCAATACTAATGGGTATGCTGTTTCTCAGACACTTGCCAGCTACATCACGTGAATCACCAATAAACTGGACATTTGATTATCACTAATTTTTATCACTATTATCACTAGCATTTTCAAATTCTGTTATGCAATATATATCCCCTACTAATCTTATTACAGGAGATATAAAAAGATGTTAACTTCCATCAATTGTTATAAAATATCAGTTCCAATACAAAGTCAGTTCTATGTGAAGTTACGCAGTTTCATCTAATGTAATGATTCTTTGACAAAGCTAACACATTGGGGAGCAACTTCTCTCTCTTGACGTTGAGAGATCAAATGAACAGAATCTCTCCACCTTGTAGATGCAACCACAACTCCTTGTAATTGCACACTGTAAGTTGGCTTAAAACAGAAATTTGTTACTTAGGTGAGCCTTACTATTTCTATTCTAAATAGTTGTTGGACTGAAGGGTCTGTTTCTGTGCTGTATGACTTTATGTAAAAAGTATTTTCTTTACTTAATAAGACAATATCTATTTGAATTCCACTGATCAGGGAGCAACTCAATAATTTTCACAGTTTTACCAAGTCATTCAAGAAAATAGTTTGGATTCAACATGATCTCATCCTTTCTGATAATTTGTGTTTGTATTTATTGAGTCTGCATGCTAAGCTGTAAAGCAGCAATTGTTTATTTTCCTGAAGTCACACTGACCATGTTTTGCAATTTCTTTATACCCCCATTACATGAACTGTCTCCTAATGTTCTGTTTGAGGCTATCTGTTTACACCATTTGTCGCTTCATCTCCCATGCTAATGAAGTGGGCCTCTCTTTACTGTCAAAAGTTGACTGCTCATAGAGATTCAACTAAATCCTTTCATGCTAGTTTGTCGGTTTCATTTCTAATTTACAGTTACCTAAAAATTTAAGAATACTGTGGGATCAGACTTTTCTTTCTCCCTTTTACTAAATAACAAACTTGGGATGGTGATTATTACTCAGGTGCCTGTTATCTAGGTTTTTCAAAGGATGCTCTTTATCAAGAAATGCTTGTGTGATTGGAGCTCCCTATCGACAGAAATCTAATGAAAATCCCTGATGTCTAACATAGTAAAACTAAAGCTACTACAGTTATTGCACAAAGGTATATATGTGTTAATTGTTTGTATAATTTACAACTACCTGAAAATGTTTTAACTAGGTGGGTCAAGTTTGTCCTTCTACTCAGTACTAAATAGGAACATTTACATTAGTTTGCTAAGAAGAAGTCTTTCACTTGTGCTTCCCTTATCAGGGATGCCTTACTGTCAACACACCCCTGTCTTCTCTCACCGAGACCTTTCATTATCTTATCCGGTGACTCGGTACAGAGGCCATAAGTTAGGCTGTGAAAGTCTGTTGTTTGCAACTGCCAATCCCTTTTTGGCCCTAATATATCAACTAAAACACTCTGGGAGGCTATTTTAAGTCAATTTTAGTCAAGGGCAGCTGCAACAGTCTCTATTCAGGATCTGTGATGAGAGCTTCGAAATCTGACAGGTCCTGTAATATTGTGTGACATCTCATTAAGCTTTGGGGCTTTTGAATGCACAGTTGCATTCTGAATTAGAAAAAAATGTTTTGCTCAATTTTCCTTTTTGAACATGCAAAGTCTTGATTTCTTATTCCACGTAATCGTGCTAAATTGTATTCTAAATGAGGTCAGAAGCATTTTCTGATCAATACTTATCAAAAATGATTCATAGTGTCAAAGCACTTAATTACAGAACCAAATGATAACTGGATCACTAGGTTTATAACAAGCTTTACATTTTGACTGAAGACTGAGAGAAAGTGATACAGAGCCAAGTGACCCTGCATAAATTCCCGAAAAGACTTAACAATGGAACTTTGAAACCTATAATTCAATCAAGTCCAAGGCAACAAAACCAACAGTCAAGCAGTAATTATAGAAAGAATTGGTATTAAAATTCTATTACAATGAAGTTCATTCAGAACAAATTTGACTCCTGAACATTTTTAAGATAGCAACTTTGGCATACCAGTGCCAAAGTTCTAGATTCTTGATTTTATGACTGATGTGGACTACTTGGTCTTAAACAGATACATGACCAATCAGATCATCAAATGCATCCCCTAGCATATCTAAGTTACTAACTGTTTCAAGTTTAAAATTGTGGGTGTAGAAGGTAGAAGCTGATCTTCTCCAATCTCTGACCCCATCCAATTATTTAATGAATGAGGATTTGGAAAGTTTCACTAAATCGTATTTGCAGGATTATAAGAGAGCTGACGTAAGCTGCAGAACTCATTGGAAATAATGGTCTTGTGGATCAAACATCACAACTTGAAGCCCTTAGCTTAGAGTTTGGCATTAACATGACATTGACAGTGTCAGCATTGGACATCAATGCTGCACTGATGCTGGTCGCATCTTTGGAAATTCATGCATAATGCAAGGTAATGTGAAAATCCAGAACTTTTCATGAATACTTTTACTATCACCAAGAATGCTGCTTCAAGATTAATCCTAGTGCAATCCCCAGAAAGTTAGTGATTGATAAAAACTGCCACTTTTATACTAGAAATGTTATGCCCAATAGGTGTAAATAGCTTTTAACTGAGTGTTAACTATATGCTTACTGCTTAAGAAAAACCTAACTGATGTTGATATTTACATTATTTCTAATTAATATCTGTATAATGTCAAATTTCTCCATTCAGGCACTTTCTACATTTTTTTCAAATAACTTTGTTCCAGATTTGTCTATCATTATCATAGTTTTGCTCTTAGTACAGTCATAACATTCATTTTACTACTTAAAACTAAAATACATGCAAAATGCAGGTATGCTTTTAACCAGTGAGTTTGCTATTAGTGCATAATTAATTATAATTGGTTGTACACCCTACTCATTGATGTAATTGCTGTGCCACTGTTGTGACATCTCCAGCCCTTGGTGCCAGATGACAAATACTCTTGGATGAGGAAGATTTTTTAAAAAAGATTTATTTATTTATTTAAAATCGACTTCCATGCCTGCCAAGGAAAGAAGTTGTTTTGAAACAATCTTTTTAAACGAAAAATAGCAACAAAAAATTGAAAATGCACTAAAATGGTGCGCTGATTATTAAATTAAAATCTTTATGCTCACAAAGAATTATGGAAGTGGCATGCTGTAGGGGGAAGATCTTATGCTCGAAACGTCAACTGTCCTGCTCCTCAGATGCTCCCCGAGTGACTGTGCTTTTCCAGCACCACTCTTTTTGATGCTGTAGGAGGATGCCATTCAGCCCATTATGATAACACTAGCTTTCCAAATGAGCAATATGTCTTGTACCATTCTCCTCCCTTTTCCCAAAAACTTGTACACTGTTTCTTTCGAAATAACCATCAATACTCTCTTGAATGCATCAATTGAATGTACTTCCACAACATTTCCAGGCAGTGCATTCCAGACTCAAATCACATGAAAATTGAAAAATATACACTTATTTTACAAACTGCTTGATGTTGGTGGAGAAAGTGAGGACTGCAGATGCTGGAGTATCAGAGCTGAAAATGTGTTGCTGGAAAAGTGCAGCAAGTGAGGCAGCATCCAAGGAACAGAAAAATGGACGTTTCGGGCATCAGCCCTTCTTCAGGAAACACATTTTCTACTTGAAGTTTGTGCCTCCTTCTTCTTGACCATTTTGGAAGTGGGAACAGTTTTTCCCTATCTAATCTATCCAGCTCCACAAGTCATGATTCCTCTGTGGAGGCCAACCAGATTCCAGACTAGTGTGGGTGATCCAGCTGCTCAGTCAGGGAAGAAGTGGTTTAGAAGATCAAGAGTGACAGAGGGTTCATTCGTGAAGTGAGTAGAAGATGCTTTCACAGACTTTGAGGTGACACTGGGGTGGTATATTGCCTCCCAGATGTTTTCCCTGAGAGAAAGTGAGATGGGTCATTATATCTTATTACTTTTCAGTAGTAGAAAGGAAATTAAAGACTTTATCAAACTAATATTCTTTCAGAGTAGACAGCATGTACATGAAAAAGATCAATTTTCATAATAGAGAACTGTGGGCAAGCTGTAGCCTTACTAAATGGGGTTTGTTGCCCTACAGCATTTGTGTAAATACATAGGGCTTTGAAGGGGAAACGTTGTGACTGTGCAGTACCACAAGAGTACTGAAGAAGTACCTTTGCACTAATGAGTGGCAAATGAGATGTCAATGTGATGATGTGAAATGTGGGTTTTATATGTACTTTTTAAATGACATTTGGGCTGGGTTTGGATCTGGTATTTGAGATAACTGATATAACTGAGTAATAACTGATGTGTTTGTGTGTCTGAAATTCATGGTTAACTTGTAGTATTTGTGTAATTATGGACAATTTATTTTTTAAAAAAGTTTATATGCCTGGCAGTGGAGTGAATAGAATTGAGCACAAATAGCCTTTGATTTATGTTAGATTGCTTGAGTCCCATCTTGATAAATAATAATGCCTCAAAGGTTTTCTGGAAAGTTCTGGTATCTGAGTATATTTTAGATAAGCCTATTGGAAATGCCGATAACTCAGACACATTTAGCTTCATTTTTAACTTTGAGTGGTGTTTTTAGTCCAGTGAAAATCTTGGAACAGGATGCTGTTGAAGCATTGTTCCTGAGAAGAGCAAGATATAGTGAGTGAACTCCTTAGAATCATGCAGGTGTTGGTCTGGGGTGTACAAAGTTAAAAATCATACAACACCAGGTTATAGTCCAACAGGTTTAATTGGAAGCACACTCGCTTCAGAGCGCCGCTCCTTCCTGATCACAACCACCTGATGAAGGAGCGGCGCTCCGAAAGCAAGTGTGCTTCCAATTAAACCTGTTGGACTATAACCTGGTGTTGTGTGATTTTTAACTCCTTAGAATCAGGAATTAATGTTGGTTCCAGACCGGGTGAAGAACTGGTAGTTGTTGGTTAAACTGAATTCAGAGAAACTCCAATGTATGAGAGCCCTGTGAAGAAACTATTGCAGACCCAATTTTAACATTTGAAGTCCAAGTGACTTAAACCTAAAGAAGTGTCAAATAGAGGAATACTGCTCTGAATGTTATATGAGTGGTGTTGTGATTTTAAGAACTGTACAGTGATGTTTTGGGCACTGCACAAAATCTGTTTTGTTTCTCTTTGAGAAAAGAAAGATCATTGGGATTATACTTTTGCTGCTTGTTGTAAACCTTTGAAATTGTATTATTTGTAGAAGGTTTGGATTTTTCTATTTTGTCTTTGGTCTTTTTGTAATAAGTTTCTATTTTATTGTTGAAGCAAAATTTGCAACCTTGTATGGTTATGTACTAGGAAGCAGCCATTTCATTAAAATCAAACAAATAAAGTTGCAATCTATCAAGCTGAGTTCTTGTTTGGATCTGACATATCCATTAACAATATCAGGTGAGATTATAATAATATGCAAAAAAAGGTATAGCACAAATAAAGTACTCATAGGCTGATTAATCTAACTCCAAAAGGAAAAATTACATGAGAAATCTAAATATGTAATTAAAAAATAATACTTATATACCATTGTTATTTTATTGGTGACAACATAAAATGACGGAAATGCAATTTGGGAAGTATATGTGAAAATAAAATAACAATAATGATTCAGGTTGAAGATAAGTAACCTAGTTGGATTAAGAACTAGCTTGATCAAAGGAAGACATATTTCCCTACACACTCACCAAGCTAGCCAAGATATCTGAGCCCCGACCTGAGCTCTACAATCTCTTCTTTTACTGATCTTGAGTAAATATTGAGGCATTGTGATTGATCTTGTCAGAGACATTCTTTTGGCAGAAGTAAACGGGCATTTCTTTGGGGAGAAACATAGGAATAGAGGACACAGATAAACACTTAGAGGTTATCCAAATCCTTTCATCCCCATCGGAGGATTACAGCCAAATCAATATCTAGTTACAAAGAATGAATATTCTTTTATTATCAAAATAATCAGGCAATAGGAATCATAATCTCAAGACATGTTTTCGGTGGACATAGAGATTAGCACAAAATAATCAGGATGCCTTATTTGCCTCTCATTGTCTCAGCTATTTATTTCAACATTATGACATTTGTAAATTCCTTGTGATTATATCAATGCAAAAATAAAAGTCTTATTACTAAATTATGTTACTATTCCATTCTCACTTGTTTTGAAGGTAAGAGTAATGTGTATCTTATCATCTGATGTGGAGGTGCTGGTGTTGGAGTGGAGTGGACAAAGTTAAAAATCACACAATACCAGGTTATAGTCCAACAGGTGTATTTGAAAGTACAAGCTTTCGGAGCACTGCCCCTTTGTCAGGTAACTAGTGGGGCAGGATCATAGGACGCAGAATTTATAGTAAAAGATCAAAGTGTCATACAACTGATGTGATGTATTAAACAAACGTAGATTGCTGTTAAGTCTTTAATCACTTCGAATGGGTTGCAGGTTTTGATTGATATGTAAATCCCCAAACTTCCTCAAGTCATATTCCTGTGATAATTTAAGGTTTTGTCAGTATAAAAAAAGATGATATCTCAGCTCAGACAATGCAGCTCAAGACCATGGTTCACATGTTGTCTTTATTCAGTGGGATGATGATTTAACAGGAAATAATTTTTCAGATTGAAATCATTGCATGAGATGCACACATAGCTTTGACAGATTCAAATAGCCTCCCCTTGTTGCTAAAATTATAATTAACAATATTACGAGCATAATTCAAGGATGAAGGCAGACCCAGCAAATCAATTACCCAATTTTTACAAAATGTATTCAAAATCAACAGGACACAAATCTTGCAGTGAAAATATTTTAATAAACTTTTGTTTCAAAAATTAAACTTTGACAGGACAAGGAATTAGCAATCATTATAGCTTATTTATAATAATTATTCATTTTCTATTTATCATGTTAATTGCACCAATCAATCTAATTAGGTTATCACAAAAGGTAATAGGCAAAGGAAAGATGATGAGCCTCCTCTCTGGTTTAGTATTGTAACTGGAGCTATTGATGATTTTGCTTTTTTTCTTGATTTTATATGCCTGCAATCTGTGAGGTACTATTTAGTATTGTCATTAGCTCAAGGATTTTGTCAGTTTGTTTAGTGAGCCATTTTAAATTGTCAAACCATTTTTTGTCATTAACTCGGGCTAGAACATTAATTCAAACTCCTACATTCAGTTAACTCCTCCAAATTCTAAATCATTAAAGAGTTTTATGACTATTTAAATTATTTCTCTAAGAAGTAAATAAACTCTCTTCACTCAGGTTAATGTTTTGTATGCAGTCCTTTATTATGTGCACAGGTGATTTTGAACTATTAGCTTTGATTTTCAATAAAGGACAATCACCATTGTATTGGTTAGGGGATCACAGGCACAAGTTAGAGGAGCTGGTTGGTTTGTGGGGCAAAGTCAGTTCAGGTTGGAGAGGCACTTGCAATGGGTTAGTCAGGTGTGGCCATGAGATTGTGTTGGGGGTTTTGAAATGCAGAGGGTGTGGGGCTTCAGTGAGTTCAGTGTGAGCAATGGGGTCCATCGTGTTATTAACCAGGAGTTGGATTTTTCCATTGAATATTCCCTGAGGAAATATCCAGGTTTACCACATTGGAACCATTTGAATTCTTTGACTTCAGCTCAAGGTGCAAGACTTTTATGGAGGGTCATGGGAGATGGGAGATTGCCCAATCACAAGTGAAAACTTTCTGGGTAATTCCCTCGTTCAGTATCACTGAAGCCCCTGACAAAAACCCACTGCTGCCTGATTAGGGATCCAAGGCTAATGAAGTGTTAACAATCCTTTTCAAGGCAGTTGGAATGCAATAGATACTTTAATTGTACAACGTCATTGCCAGACCCCATCTGAAGTACATCATTCAGTTTTTGGCGGTGCATCTCAGCAAAGGTATCTTTCCTACAAAAGGACTGCTATGCAACCTTAAAAGAGCCATAAAAGGTTGAATAAACTTGCTGTATTTCCTTGAGTTGGGAAGGCTGCATAGTGGTGCAAATGACAAAAGAATTTGTCAGCGGAGCTTTGGATAGAGTATTACCTTGGGTTGTGATGGTGTTGATGTTTGTAGAAGTTGGGGAATGGTATCCATTCATGCAGAGGTTACTGGAAATCTGGAACCTTGCTCAGGCGTTATACAGGCATTGAATCAAATGAAATGTTTGGGGCTAGGATTGGTACAATTTTGTTATGCAAGGGTCTTGTGGAATATGGAGGAAATGATATTATGGTCTAGATCAGTCAGGATTTTGTAGAATTCTGGAATAGACTCGAGGAACATATTCCTGTTCCCTTTGGTTTTGAGGGTTTGAGTGAGAATTGCAAGCAGAAACAATAGCAATAGAGCAATAATGTTGCAAGCTGTATGTGGCAGTGATAGACCTTGGACTTGGCCATCATGCTTTGGCCAGTGATTTAGTTTCTAGGTCATTAAGTTGTTTCCAGTTCTTTTGTGTGGGATGTGGAGGGCACAGCCTTTTGGATACTCTTGTATATGAGCCATAATGAGTGTGCGATACCTGTATTGTGTCTTAGGTTATCTTTACTAACTCACCAGCTCACTATATTCATTAATACTGGGTTCCTGTTTATTTATTCATAAATCTTTATGAACTCAATGTTTACGAATATAAGGTTTCAGTCATTCATTCATAGAAACGCATATTTTACTATTACAATATAGACTAAAATTAAAACATCCCGATCAACCCTTTTACCTTAAACCCTTATCTGACCTATTTTTACATCAAAAGCTACCTCTGATTAGGTTTCAATATTGTAAACAATTTCACCCCCCATCAAGTCTCCACAAAACGTGATAATATTAATCACCCCTTGCCAACCATATCTTGGACTTGAATAGATTACAGAACAACAAACAGTTTCCCTAATTAGTATGTACTTGTTGAATACCTTTTAACTGGGCTGTTATCCCTGTAAGAAACTAACTGTCAAAATAGTGCTTATGTGATGATTTGGAGATGCCAGTGTTGGACTGGGGTGTTCAAAGTTAAAAATCACACAACACCAGGTTATAGTCCACAACCACAACCACTTGATGAAGGAGCAGCGCTACAAAAGCTAGTGCTTCCAATTAAACCTGTTGGGCTATAACTGGTGCTGTGTGATTTTTAAATTTGTGCTTATTTGAAATTGTATGAATGAATGAATGAAACTCACATCGGCAAATAGTAAACAAATCTCACAACTGAGCTAAGTAATCAGTTTAATATCCTTTATTATTTTATTAAGTAAAGGTACAATGTCTAACTTATTTAGAGCAGATTGGCCTTTTTTTTTACTAACATTTGCTAATTTAAAAGACAAAATGGCTAACACCTCTTAATTATGCAAGCAGATCGGACAGACCCTCCTAATCCCATCAGAAGTAGCAGCCAGCACTCAGCACATGTTTTAACCCATCTCCTGTCTCCTAGGACAGAAGCCTTTGTGTGCTATAGATTAAACAATGTAGCATCATAGTAATGGAATTTTAATATATGTAAGAACTATGTTATAAAAGGCTATTATAAGAACAGTATTTCAGGATTCCATAGCCACCTCGAACCTGTGCTATTGTGGTTGTTTAATAAAGAGGCTATTTTCACCACTCACTAATTTTGTTCATTATTTGAACAATCCCACATGAGGTAAGAGTGAAGAGCTGTTGGAGAATAGCTGTACCCTGGCTTCAAAAGAAGAAGAAATGAAGAGAACTTGTGCAGTCCTTAAGAGAGGTGCAGAGCCTATTGAAGACAATAATCTCGCCAACTGTGACTTTGTATTACTAAGATATGATGCCTTTTGTCATCATCATTTCTGTTACCTTTTCTCTGTAGTTTAACAGATTAGATCCTCTGGCACTAACAAGGCAACCATGATAGAAAACATTTTTATTTTCTCCGATGAGGGCAGATCACAACCAGGCAAAATTTGAGCTCAGCTGTTAGGGGTGGTGTTAGAAATCACTTCTTTACAAAAAGGATCATGGAAAATTGGAAATAATGTCCCAAAATGGTCTGGAGGTGAATTAATTTGAGATTGATAGGTTTGTGTGTTTTTCCAAAGTTGTTGTGAAACAACGAATTTGGTAAACAGAGTTTGATGCAGATCACTAAGGATAAAATTGAATGAGGCATGTTTGAGAGGCTGAGTACTCTCTGTAACCATCCCTGTTTTCTACAATGTCCTGAACCACACTGAATTTTTCTTCGTGTTGAATCAACTTTCTTAATAGGTTTTTAGCAAGATTTTTTCTAAAATATTTATGATAAATCAAGATTGAATGTGGATGACGGAAAATTAAAATAATTGTCTCTATCAGTCTTTGTGTAAAGGGGGAACAAAACAATGTGGATTCATGCAGGTCAGAAAGCATTGCAAATACATGTCAGAAATGTAAGATGCTTTTTTTTGACCTTTTGAGTTGGTGCTGAAGCTACTGTTGCAGTGTTATTTGGGCCAGTAAAGATTTCTGTTAAATGACATTAAATCCATTCATGGTTGATAACTTGTTAACTTTTCCACTTTTCCATCTGTTGTTAACTTTTCCACTTTCCACTCCATAATTCACAAGTGACCATCTCTATTATATATCACAGTGATAGTTGACTAAAATATCAGCTTCATTATCACAAATACAGTTTCAGTTACATCACACTGGAAACTTTTGCTCTAAATTCTGTAACCTATGATCTTATACTCCACAACCACCTGATGAAGGAGCAGCACTCCAAAAGCTAGTGCTTCCAAATAAACCTGTTGGACCATAATCTGGTCTTGTATGATTTTTAATTTTGTACACCCCCGTCCAACACTGGTACCTCCACATCATTAATACAATTTGTGACACCATCTCTGGTGTTTTCGTGTTTTTGAGTGTGAAACTTAACAGTTGATATCGATAGTAGTTCAAAGTGGCAAGTTTTTACTTGTGATACAACATATGTAAGAATTAGAAGTAGGAGCAGACCATTTGACACTTCAAACCTGCTTTACTATTCAATAACTTTACAGCTGATCTGACTATGGACTCAACTTCATTTTTTTGTCTGCCCCCCGACACTTTTTGACTCCCTTATTAATCCAGAATATATCTACTTCTGCCTTAAGTGTATTCTGTAATCTTGCCTCCACTGTTTTCTGGGGAAGAGAATTCCACCAACTAACTTTTGATATGATTCTTTTTTCAACTTCACATAATATCTTTAACTTCCTTAGTTAGCCACAGATGATAAGCTTTCTCTAGAGTCTTTCTTTCTCATGTTAATGATGCTTTGGCTTTAAGAGATGTATTTGACTTAGTTTCTTTTCAGAGAGAGATTGAACAAGAGATGGTAAGCAGTCTGTGGTAATATAAAAAGATTGTGCAGACTCTGGGTTTTTTTAAGTTGGCACAATAGGAACAGTCTGGATGGGTATGGCCAGCTGTTTCAGATTAGGATTCCTAGTTTTTTTTTAACTTTTAGACTCAGCAAAAGCTGCAGTTGTCTTGAAGAAGCAGAAGCTTTTTTTTAACCCCTTCTCTCGGTTACAGCTACAAGCTGGGGTTTCCCTTCCCACTGTAGGCATTGCACGTGAAAAAATCTGTTTTCTGAATTTGCTTTTTTGCCAAGGGATGTGTTTATAGGATTTACTATATTGGAACAGTCACTATTTAGCAGTAAAATAATCTATTATTCTTTTAAGTTTTCCAGTAGAGTTAAGTTACTCCAAGTTCTTTTTTTTTATATTTTAGAAATTTTGTTTGAATAAATTGTGTATTGTTTAACATTAAGTTGTTTGACCAATTGAATTGCATCTGGGACCCAGCACCGACCATTTACCTTTGAAATAAGAAAGAAGTTAGGGTCTAGGCTACCTTCTTAATATATTTGAGGGAGTCTGGTCTGGTCCATATCATCACTGAAATGAATTTTTACTGTGTATTATGACATATCTCTTCATATGTCTGCCAATGCATGTTTACTGATCTGCCCCTTAACATTACTTGCCAGCTCTTTATCTTCCTACTCTTATAATTACCCTTTTATATCATTAATATTTTAATGTTATAAAGCTACCAAGGTGCCCCTTTACAATGAGGTCATTAATTAACAATGTCCTGTGTGTGACCAGATCTCGAGTAGCCTGCCACATGGTTGTGCAAAGATGCTTCTCAAAGAAGTGTCCTGAAAGCACCTTATGAACATGTTTTCTTCCTTGTTCTCTCTTTTCAGTTTATAACATCTTCCTTTCTTAATCCCTCATCCTGTGATTTCGTTTCAAGTGTCCCCATTAGCCAAGTTGTATCACTCATCAGTACACTGGTTCCAGTGCAAAAGAAGATTGTGTCAGTCGTACAGCTCCCGCTCTCCCCACTGATGTTGTCAGTGCCTAAGGAGTTGAGATTCTTCCCTTGACTCAAAACTTTTAGCCTTGCATTTAAATCTCTAATATTATTTACACTATCTGATTTACTTTTGCATTAGGTAATAATCTAGACTACCATTCCTTGAGGTTTCACTTTTTGATTTAGCCCTCAGCTGCTCCTAATCCCTGAGCAAAATTTCTCTTCTTATCATACTTATTGTTTGGTACCTACTGAGAGCACAGCCGCCAGATCTTTCCCCCTTCCCTTTCCATCCGATAGCAGATGACATAAATCCTGTTACCAGGCAGGAAGTTCAATCATTTTGGACCATCATTCTCAGCTGAAAAACACTATGTCAATCTCTCTGACTATACTGTCCATTATTACCATGATATTCCCATTAACTCCTCAACTTGAATGACCTTTGATATCATGGTTCCTTAGTCAGTTTGCTCATCCATTCTGTAGCGCCTCCTTCCAACCACACAGGCTGCAAAGACCTCAAATCTGTTGGAGACATGAAAAAGCTGGGGCTCCTACACTTCTGCCTTCTCAATCCCTGTACTTTCTATACTTGCAGTTACACTCCCCTATCCTTGGCAATGGACCAAGTCAAATGACTCCATCCTGAGAGGTGTGCTCATTCCCTGGAATTGAGTGTTCAGGTAGCTTTGCTGCTTCCTGTTGCATCATGGTCTCCATCCTAATGACCCTGAGCTGATGTTCCTCAAATACACTTAGTGTAGACATGATTGCCTTGGATTACACTGGTGTCCAAATGTCCATGAGCTGTCACACATCACCTGCACTGGCATTTTTATAATATCTTGTTCCATGCTTCAGAAGTATTTTGCAACTATGACCCCATTTTCAAGGATTGATAATTTCCATTATATCTGTGATTTGGCAGGAGGAGGCAGAGCTGACAGGTAGGGCAAAGCCTTTCACCTTCAGGGATTTATTAAAAACCTACCTTGCATTATTTTTTTTTTAATCCCTGCCTCTATCCGCACTTTAAGCCCCACTTCTGGTTTGGCTGATTTACTAAAACAAGATGTGGTCACAATATAGTCTCTATCCTTTTGTCGAGTAACAGTAATGTCAGTATTTAGGGCCTATGTGGCATTCGCTCCAAAAGAGACTGAAGGCTGAAATGATTGGCTGGAAAATTAAAAATTCCTCACAACAGAATTGGGACTGATTTGAGAGTGAGATTGCATGTGGTAACACATTTTTGTTGGAAATAATAAGTCCTTCTAAATACGAGAGGCCTATTTTGTCTTCTTTACTCATTCATAGGATGTGGGCATCACTGGCGAGGTCAAAACTTATTCCCATCCCTAGTTGCCTTTGAGAAGGTGGTAGTGAGCTGACTTTCTTGAACTGCTGCAGTCCATGTGCTGTAGGGACACCCACAATTCCATTTGAGAGGGAATTCCAGGATGTTCATTAATCAACATTGAAAGAATGATGATATATCTTCAAATCAGAATGTTGAGTGGCTTGGAGGTGATCTTGAAGGTGGTGGTGTTCCCAGGTATTTACTACCCTCGTCCCTCTAGATGAAGGTGATCAGTTAGGTTTGAAAGTTACTGTCAAAAATGGCTGAATTTCTGCAGTGCATCCTGTAAATGGTACAGACTGCTTGTGCTGAGCAATGGTGGTGGAGGGAATGGATCTTCGTGAATATCTTTGTTGTGTTGTTCAAGTTAAATATACCTTCCTTATTTGAAACATATTGGGTAATGCTTAAAAAAGATGACTTTAGTCAGATTGTTACAGGAAACATTTTATAAAGTGAAATCCTGCCCAACAACTTCCTTCGTGGAGAATACCTTCTTTAGAAGGTATCAGTGTCTGCAGATATCTTAATAGTGCTGAAACAGAGGAGCAAAAATAATTATTGCTCAATGTTATGATAAAAGTCTTTGGAATTTTAAGCAACAAATTCTAATCTCTTAACTTGAGCTCATGTAACTCTATAGCACTGAACTCATGCAACACAGAGATCTTCTTAGACATCAGATCAGCCTTCACTGACCTATGTCGACATTTAAACCTCAAAACCTCAAATTTTAAAGTTATCAACAATAGGATAGTTGCTGATCCCACCTAATCTCTTTTCCTTCTCCAGTGCTGGGACTCTTCCAAATCATCTGTTCTTTTCATACTTGAGTATCCTTGCTCCCATTGTTCCATCATTGGCAGTTGTACTTTCAATACTTGGTGTCCAAATTTTGGAATTTTCTCTCCTAGCCCTTTGGTTTTTCCATCTCCCTCAGCATCTTTACAATTCTTGTCCAAGAATCAACTTTCCCACCAATAATTTGTCACCACTGTCCCCTCTGACCATCTATAAAGACACGATTGGCACAATTCACATTGTTCTGGATGTCCTCATACATAAACCACAAATAATAGAAACAAACGTTTCTGGAGAACCTCAGCAGGCCTGGCAGCATCTGTGAATAGGAAATGAAGTTGACATTTTGAATGTAGAACTTCTTCAGAATGGATAACAGCTAAGAAAAGATGGTATTCATGCTGATGATGGGGGTTAGACAGGACAGAAATAAAACCTGAAAATGTGTTGCTGGAAAAGCGCAGCAGGTCAGGCAGCATCCAAGGAGCAGGAGAATCGACGTTTTAGGCATGAGCCCTTCTTCAGGAATGCCTGAAACGTCGATTCTCCTGACCTGCTGCGCTTTTCCAGCAACAAATTTTCAGCTCTGATCTCCAGCATCGGCAGTCCTCACTTTCTCCCAGAAATAAAACCTGCCTGATACATCAAGCTGTTTGGAAAGCAAATGGTACGTTAGTTCCTACAAGATATTGAACTTAAAAAGTGAAGTTTAACTGCAGTTGCATTAGACCTTAGTAAGACCGCACGTGGAATGCTGTTTACCATTTTGAACTCCTTACCTTGGAAGGATATACAGATCAAGTCCTCATTATCTGGATTCCAAGCATCTGGAATTCTCAAGCAAATGGTTTTCAACAAAGGAATTTCTAAGCTTGGTGCCTAGATAATGGGGACTTTGCTGTTAGACGCAATTGGAATGGAATAATGGATCAGATGTTTTATTAAATCTAGTTCAAAACTCATCTTGTTGATAGATGAGTTCACAGCCTGGATGTCAGTATTTGAATGCTCTATTAATTCATTCACGGGATGTGGGCATTGCTGACTAGGTCAGCATTTGTTGCTCATCCCTATTTGAGTCCATCCCTTACAGTCAGCCATGTTGCTATGTCTGGACACACATGTCGACCAGATCAGGTTAGATTGACAGTTTCCTTCCCCTAAGGACAATAGTGAACCAGATCTTGACCATCTGCCATGGCAGGATTTGAACCTGAGCCCGAGAGCATCCCCTGTGTGTCTGGATAATACCACTAGGCTATCTCCTCCCCTATATGATCCTAGTGAGTCATTTTTAAAATGCACATTCGCCATGTGACAGTTAATTCCTCCCAGTCATCCCAAATATTTCTCATGTGACAATGGATTCTGCTAACTCGCACCATCCCATTGTCCACACCAGCTAGAAACCAGGGAGACTGGTGTACTTGCCTCACAAGGAGTGAAGTGATGATTCACTCAGCTGATTCATGGGATGAGGTGACTGCCTTAATGAAGAAGCCACATGTTCAAATAACCATAAATGCCTAAGAAGTTTTAACAGTAAGAAGTAGTTTTGAAAAAACAATTACAATTCTTAAGAGAATTTAACAGTGTAAATATTGAGCAATATTTCCATTGGGTGGCCTTGAATGGGGGCTCACAAACTTTTAGGAATAAGACGATGAGTAATTTATTCATTCAAGACCATTGTGAACTTTTGGAATTCTCTACCTATGGGGGTCTTGCTGCTCAGCTTTTGGAGTATGTTCAAGAGTGAGGTTAATAGACTTTTGGAAACATTGGCAATTAAGGAATGTAGAAGAGTATTGAGTTAAGGTAAAAGATCAACCATGATTTCATTTAATTTGTGGAGCAGACGTGAATGGCTAAATGAGATGCATCTGTCTCTTTGATGTATTCCAATACTCAACAATCATACTCTTCAAAATTCTTTGCTTTCAAGATTTCCATCAACAGTTTATAAACGCTTTCAAATTAACTTTAAAGAACTTCCGAATAATCAATTTTACACCATGAGCACTCTATCAGTTTTATTGGGATTCATCACATAATGATGACAAACACTTAATATGGCAAAATAATAATTTGTGTTTGATTAATGAGCCTCTTAAGTTTCACAGTAAATAACTAAGCAGAGTTACTGCACCACTAAGGCAAATGCAGCAGTAATGAATGTAAATGGAGCAAGCTTTATTATTTAACAATGCTTTCTAGCTAAGTGCATCATTGATTGGTTAAGTGTCATACTGCATTTCTTAAATGGTGTAAGGAAGTCCTTACACTGAAAGATGACAATTTTCGACAAGGCTAGAATCAGGTTTATCAATTCACAAGGGAAGAGAGTGGAGAAAATAAATCATGCATTCTCACAGTCCTGGAGTCCAGACATCAAAGAAAGGCAACATGACTTTCCAAAAGGCAAATTGTATTTAACACAATCATTAGTGTTTTGTGAGGATATGGCAAAGAGGTTAAATAAACAATGCGATGATGCTGCCACTTTAAGAAGGTTATTTTGTCCTTGGCATTTTTGGAAAGATGATGTAAAGGCAGAAGTAGCGCAGTGTCTAGTTTAACAATGGAAAGGAAATGCCCAGTTCTTCCAGTTTAGGTTTTTGCAAGTGTGTTATAGCTGTAGCAGTCACAAGATGTGAGTCGAAGGGAGTTGCAAGCTTCAGGAAAGAACTCCTCTGTCATTTCTTATGAAATCTCTTTATGGAAGTTGTTCCCTCCTGCCTATAAGAATCTGTGTTCTGAATTTACTTTTTGTCAAGGGGTATGCTTAAGGGAACAATTCGTTCGTAATAGTTACTGTATCAGATCAGTTAAGTTTTCCAATAGTTAGATTAGATTACTTACAGTGTGGAAACAGGCCCTTCCGCCCAACAAATCCACATTGACCCTCTGAAGAGCAACCCACCCAGACCCATTCCCCTACATTTACCCCTTCACCTAACACGACAGGCAATTTAGCATGGCCAGTTCACCTAACCTGCACATCTTTGGACTGTGGGAGTAAACCGGAGCACCAAGAGGAAACCCACGCAGACACGGGGAGAACGTGCAAACTCCACACAGACAGTTGCTCGAGGCGGGAATTGAACCCAGGTTTCTGGCACTGTGAGGCAGCAGTGCTAACCACTGTGCCACCGTGCAGCCCTAAATTCGAAATTCTGTTTTCTTTTGTTTGTGTTTCAACTGTAGTGCTTAAATAAATTCTGTTTTGCTTAAAGCCGTATGGTTTGACCAGCAGCATCACACCTGGAATACCCACTTCACATCTGCCCTTAGAATAAGAAAAGGTCTGGGTCTAAGTCTTAAAATATTTTGAGGGGGTCTGGTCTAGTCCATAACAACAAAAATCAACTTCTTGAATATTTGAGGTGTAATGATACCAGCTGGTGTTATCACTGCACAAGTCACAACCAAGATCGAAATAAGGCTTGATCAATCATATTTTGATTTGTTTTGGTATCAATGAGGTGGGCTCTCACTGAAATGCAAGTATCACAATGCTACAAGTTTTGTTTTATCAAGGCATAAGAAGTTTACTAAACTAAAGAAATGGAACTGAGCAAGGAAATCTCCTGCTGATTACTATCTACTGTCCCCCTGATGGACACATAAGAGGGGGAGAAACATACTTGACCTCAGCCTTACCAATCTGCCAGCTGCAGATGCATCTGGCCATGATATTATTGGTAAGAGTAACCACCATACAGTATTTGTGGAGATGAAGTCCCACCTTTACATTGAGAATACCCTCTGCCGTTCTGTATGACACTATCACTGTGCTAAATAGGACAGACATCAAATAGATCTAGCAACTCTAGGCATCCATGAGTTGCTGTGGGCTATCAAGAACAGCAGAATCATACTCGAACACAATCTACAAATTCTTGGCCCACATATTCCCCCACTCAACCCTTACCATAAAGTCCGGGGATCAACACTGGTTCAATGGAGATTGCAGGAGGGCATGCCAACAATATCAAGCTTGACAAAAAATGAGATATCAATCTAGTGAAGTTACCAGATCGGATTATTTGCATGTTAAACAAAAAAAGCAGCAAGTGATATAAAAAGCTTAGCGATCACACAACCGACAGATTTTATCTGAACTCTTGTGGTCCTGCTGCATCCAATTGTGAATAGTGGCGGACAATTAAACAATTCACCGGAGAAAGAGGATCCACAGATATCCCTGCCTTAATGATGGAAGTCACAGCACATCAGTGCAAAAGATAAGGTTGAAGCAATCGCAACAGTCTTTAGCCATCTTAGCCTTCTGCAAAGGGCCCCAACATCACAGATGCCAGTCTTTAGCCAATTTGATTCATTCCATGTGGTACCTAGAAATGATTGGAAGCAGTGGAAATTACAAATACCATGGGTCCTGACAACATTTTGACTATAGTACTGAAGACCTATGCTCCAGGACTTGCCGTACTCTTAGGCAATCTGTTCCAGTCCTGATGAAGGGCTTATGCCTGAAATGTTGACTGTCCTGCTTCTTGGATGCTGCCTGAGATGCTGTGATTTTCCATTGCCATACGTTTTGACTCTGTCTCTCCAGCATCTGCAGTCCTCACTTCTCCTACAAGCTGTTCCAGTCCAGCTACAACCTTAGCATATACATAACCATGTGATAACTTGCTCAGATATGTCCTGTACACAAAAAGCAGGTCAAATCCAACCCAGCCACTCATCACCTCATCAGTCAACTCTCGATGATCAGTAACGTGATGGAAGGTGTCATCAACAGTGCAATCAAGCAGCACCTGCTCAGCAATAACCTGCAGTTTGTGTTCCACCGGGCAAGTCAGCTTCTGACCACTCACAGGATGTGGGCATTGCTGGTCAGGCCAGCACTTATTGCCCATGTCTAGTTGCCCTTGTGAGGTTGGAGGTGAGCTGCCTTATTGAACCACAAATCCATGTGCTGTAGGTAGAACCACAATGGCATTAACGAAGGAATTCCAGTATTTTGACGCAGTGACCTGAAGGAAGAATGATATATTTCCAAGTCAGGATGATAAGTGACTTGGAGGGAAACTTACAGTTGTTGGTTTTGTTGTGTATCTGCTGTCCCACTAGGTAGTCATGGGTTTGTAAGTGGCTATCTAAGGAGCTTTGGTGAATATTTTCAGTGCATCCTGTAGATAGTCATGTTGCTACAGAGCAATGGAGATGGAGATAGAGAATACTTGAGGTTGTGATGCCAATCAAGTAAATTGCTTTGTCCTGGATGGTATCAAACCTCTTGAATGTTGTTGAAGCAGCATTCATCCAGGCAACTGGGAGTATTCCATGACCCTCTTGAATTTGTGCCCTGTAAATTTTGCATAGGCTTTAGGGAATCAGGAGATGATATACTCATTTCAAGATTCCTCATCTCTGACCTGCTCTTGCAGTCACAGTGCTTACATGATTAGTCCAGTAGGAAGGAAATATCATTTCTGCTTCTGTCTAACATATTATGTTTCAAAATTGCATGGTTGCTAATAATTTCAAAGTTGAGATATTTGTATCATCGATTGTCACAGGTGAAGTGCCGGAAGACTGGAGGTTGGCTAACATGGTGCCACTGTTTAAGAAGGGTGGTAAGGACAAACCAGGGAACAATAGACCAGTGAGCCTGACATTGGTGGTGGGCAAGTTGTTGGAGGGAATCCTGAGGGACAGGATGTACATGTATTTGGAAAGGCAAGGATTGATTAGGGATAGTCAACGTGGCTTTGTGTATGGGAAAGCATGTCTCACAAACTTGATTGGGGTTTTTGAAGAAGTAACAAAGAGGGTTGATGAGGGCAGAGTGGTAGATGTGATCTATATGGACTTCAGTAAGGCATTCAGCAAGGTTCACCATGGGACACTGGTTAGCAAGGTATCACGGAATACAAGGAGAACTAGCCATTTGGATACAGAACTGGCTCAAAGGTAGAAGACAGAGGGTGGTGGTGGAGGGTTTGTTTTCATACTGGAGGCCTGTGACCAGTGGAGTGCAACAAGGATCGGTGGTGGGTCCACTACTTTTCATCATTTACATAAATGATTTGGATCTGAGCATAAGAGGTATTGTTAGTAAGTTTGCAGATGACCCCAAAATTGGAGGTGTAGTGGTCAGCGAAAAAGGTTACCTCAGATTACAACAGGATCCTGATCAGATATACCAATGGGCTGAGAAGTGGCAGACTGAGTTTAATTCAGATAAATGCAAGGTGGTGCATTTTGGAAAAGCACTTATGCACTTAATGGTAAGGTCCTAGGGAGTGTTGCTGAACAAAGAGACCTTGGAGTACAGGTTCATAGCTCCTTGAAAGGGAAGTCGCAGGTAGATAGGATAATGTTAGGTATGCTTTCCTTTATCGGTCAGAGTATTGAGCACAAGAGTTGGGAGGTCATGTTGTGGCTGTACAGGACATTGGTTAGACCACTGTTGGAATATTGCGTGCAATTCTGGTCTCCTTCCTATTGGAAAGATGTTGTGAAACTTGAAAGGGTTCAGAAAAGATTTACAGAGATGTTGCCAGGGTTGGAGGATTTGAGCTATGGGGTGGGGCTGAAAAGACTGGGGTTGTTTTCTCTGGAGCGTCGGAGGCTGAAGGGTGACCTTATTGAGGTTGGCAAAATTATGAGGAGCATGGATAGGATAAATAGACAATGTCTTTTCCCTGGGGAGGGGGAGTCCAGAACTGTAGGGCATAGGTTTAGGGTGAGAGAGGAAAGACATAAAAGAGACCTAAGAGGCAACTGTTTCACTCAGAGGGTTGTATGTGTATGGAATGAGCTGCCAGAGGATGTGGTGGAGGCTGGTACAGTTGCAACATTTAAGAGGCATTTGGATGGGTATATGAATAGGAAGGGTTTAGAAGGATATGGGCCAAGTGCTGGAAGGTGGGAATGGATTGGGTTGGGATATCTGGTCGGTATGGACGGGTTGGATCAAAGGGTCTGATTCCATGCAGTATATCTCTATGACTCTATGATTTTATGACACACAGCATTGAACATCTTTTGTTTGAAGATTTCCTCCACAGTTGATTCCCTTTCATAAACTACAGTGTAAAGTTAAACCTGTACTAGAAAATTGAAAATAGCATGCCTTGTGACTTATTTATTTCATGGAATATTTTGGTGCATTTTAATATTGATTCAGTTCAGATTTACAAATCAAATAATCCAAGTTGTGTGATTCTCGTAAAGCAGTGTTTTGAATTACATTTATTTAACATGTTAATTTTCACAGTTACAAATGTTAAAGCAGATCTCTATCTTTGCTTAATGTGAATTGTTGCTTGAGACTTTGGTCATAGTGTCAGAGAGGTGTAGAGCATGGAAACAGACCCTTCAGTCCAACCTGTCCATGCTGACCAGATATCCCAACCCAATCTAGTCCCACCTGCCAACACCCAGCCCATATCCCTCTAAGCCCTTCCTATTCATATACCTAGCCAAATGCCTTTTAAATGTTGCAATTGTACCAGCCTCCACCATCTCCTCTGGCAGCTCATTCCACACATGTACCACCCTCTGCGTGATAAAGTTGCCCCTTAGGTCCCATTTACATCTTTCCCCTCTCACCCTCTCACCGTGGGCGGCACGGTGGCACAGTGGTTAGCACTGCTGCCTCACAGCGCCAGAGACCCGGGTTCAATTCCTGCCTCAGGCACTGACTATGTGGAGTTTGCACGTTCTCCCCGTGTCTGCGTGGGTTTCCTCCGGGTGCTCCGGTTTCCTCCCACAGTCCAAAGATGTGCGGGTCAGGTGAATTGGCCATGCTAAATTGCCCGTAGTGTTAGGTAAGGGGTAAATTTAGGGGTGTGGGTGGGCTGCGCTTCGGCGGGTCGGTGTGGACTTGTTGGGCCGAAGGGCCTGTTTCCACACTGTAAGTAATCTAATCTAAACCTATGCCCTACATTCCTGTACAGCCGCAACATGACCTCCCAGCTTCTGTACTCAATACTCTGACCAATAAAAGAAAGCATACCAAAAGTCTTCTTTACTATCCTATCTATCTCCAACTCCACTTTCAAGAAGCTATGAACCTGCACTCCAAGGTCTCTTTGTTCAGCAACACTCCCGAGGACCTTACCATTAAGTATATAAGTCTTGAAAAGATTTGCTTTCCCAAAATGCAGCACCTCGCATTTATCTGAATTAAACTCCATCTGCCACTTCTCAGCCCATTGGCCCATCTGGTCAAGGTCCAATTGTAATCTGAGGTAACCCTCTTCGCTGTCCTCTACACCTCCAATTTTGGTGCCATCTGCAAACTTACTAACTGTACCTCCTATGCTCGCATCCAAGTCATTTATGTGAATGACAAAACGTCCTGTGGAATTTGAGTAAATGGCAATCTTTCCATATAAAGTTCACCAACTATAAGACACTGTGATTTTATTTTGTGTAAATTCTATTTCTCCCATGATAGTTGATCCTGGTAAGATTTCAGTCATGAGCTGAGCCTCACGAGGAAAGGAGAATGGAAAATCCATTCGATCGACTCGTCTGACTGCTGGTCAGAGCATGGGTAGATTTTTGAATGAAGATCACACCGTGCAGCTATTAGTAAAGCAAGCCTATGACAATTACTCATTCAGGCTCAACCAAAAAGAAAATGTCTCATGGGAAAGGTTTTAGATTACTGTTAGAACATGTGGAACAAATCCCTGGCAATCTCCACTGACTTCAGGGAAGTGGGAAGAAAAGCAGGCAAGCAATTAAGAACAAAGGCTTTTTATGAAGTCAAGTGAGGGGTTTTCCACCAACTACAGCCGTTTACCCTATTTGTCTAAAAGAAAGAAAATTCTGCGTTTATAACACACTGTACACAACTTCAGGATATTCCAGAAGTGTTTTTTAGCTAGTGAAGGGCTTTCGAAGGGTTGTCACAATTTGCCATTGTAATATAACAAATGCAGCATGGTTTGACCATGGCAATCTTGTCAATGTGATATGGCCAAATAGTCTGTTTCTTTCAATGATGTTGATTGACTGATGAATATTAAAAATAAAATCCCACTGCTCTTTTGCTCCTCTTTCAATCGATTTCTGTTATGAACCTCTCAGTGATGGGTTATCTGCTGCCACATAAAGAAATAAGAGGTTTTGGGACGTAAAAGAAAATCATTCTCAACACTGCACATGAAGTGTCATTTTCCATAATGGTCATTAAAACCTCTTGTTGAGTCAGCATTTGTTGCTTTCTTGAACTACTGCAGTCTCTGTGTTGTAGGTCGACCCACAATTCTATTTGAAAGTGAATGCTGTCTGGGTTGGAGAGCAACTTGCAGGTGATGGTGTTTCCATGTATCTGCTGACCTTGTTCTCCTGGATGGAAGTGTTTTGGAAAGTGCTGTCTAAAGAGCCTTGGCAAATTTCTGCAATGCATCTTGTAGATGTACACACTGCTACCACTGAGTGTCAGTGCTAGAGGGAGTGGATGTTTGTGGATGGGGTGCCAACCAAGCAGGCTGCTTTGTCCTGAATGGTGTCAAGTTTCTTGAGCGTTGGAGGAGCTGCATCCATCGGGGCATGTGGGAACTATTCCATCACACTCCTCGATTGTGCCTTGTGCATGGTGGACAGGCTCTGGGCAATAAGGAGGTGAGTTACTTGCTGCAAGATCCCTAGCTCCATCATTTACTCCATTTAAGACTGGATTGGACAGATTTTGGGTCTCAGGAAATCCAGGGACATCTGGAATGGGCAGGATAGAGGAGTTTAAGCAGAAGAGATTAGATTAGGTTAGATTCCCTACAGTGTAAAAACAGGCCCTTCGACTCAACAAATCCACACCGGTCCTCTGAAGAGTAACCCACCCAGACCCATTTCCCTCTGACTAATGCATCTAACACTATGGGCAATTTAGCATGGCCAATTCACCTGACTTGCACATCTTTGGACTGTAGGAGGAAACCGGAGCACCCGGAGGAAACCCATGCAGACACGGGTAGAATGTGCAAACTCCACACAGACAGTCACCCAAGGCTGGAATCGAACCTGTGTCCCTGGTGCTGTGAGGCAGCAGTGCTAACCACTGAGCCAATGAGTCACCGTCAGCCATGATCATATTGAATGGTAGAATACGTACATGCAGCCATATGGTATACTCAAGCTCCTACTTCTTGTGTGAAATATAAATTGGGAGAGAAAAGTGTTCTTACGACATAATAAATGAGGTGACTCCCAATACATGTATGTTCTACCAGGCATTCACTTGCTGACATTTTCCCTTGTTGATCATGAGACAGAGCAAAATATTACAGTGCAAGCAAGTTTCTGTTTGCACCCTCAGTGGGATTCCTCAATTTCAAATAGGATTTCATTCAGGGTTGCTTTTTAAGCGTTAAACATTACATTTTCAAAAAATGTTGTTGATTATCCTACGCTGACCACATATTATGATTGGCTACATGGGTAGCAAAGGCTAATCAAGTTTGGTCTCAAAAGTGAAGTGGGTATATTTCACTGCTAATTTGACTTGATATTCAGTCACTACCCTTCCATCTTCCAGCCCAACTCACCGAGCCAGCCTCATCCCTGAATATTTCCAATGCAACTCCACAGCCTCGCTCCTCAGTTCTAACTCCTACTGGGCTCTGCATGTCAGCAGGCAAGGAGGCTACAGAAAGGTTTTGACAGGTTAGGAAACTGGGCAAAGACATGGCAGATGAAACTCAACGTGGGAAAGTGTGAAGTCACCCACTACCTCATCACCTCAATGGATCTTCCATCCACAGCTTCCAACCTCATAATTACACAACCTGCACTGTCCAGTTCTACCTCTTACCCAAAACTCACAAACCTGACTGCCGCAGTCAACGTATTGCCTCTGCCTGCTCCTGCCCTCCACCCTCCCCCCCCACCCCAAACTTATCTCCTCATATCTCAACACTGCCCTGCCTGCCTTGGTCCAGGAACTCCCCACATACATTCAGAACACCAACCATGCCCTCCACCTCCTCCATGATTTTCATTTCCCCAGCCCTCAATGCCTTATCTTCACCACAGACATCCAATCCCTTTACACGCTCATCTGCCCTGGCAAAGGCCTTCAAATACTCCGTTTCTTCCTTCCTGTCGACCCAACCAGTACCCCTCCACCAATACACTTATTCAATTGGTGGAGGCCATGCCCTCACTAATTTATCCTTTGAATCCTCCCACTTCCTTCAGACCAAAGGAGTAGCCATGGGCAGCCGCATGGGCCCCAGTTGTGCCTGCCTCTTCATAGGACATGTGGAATAGTCCATCTTCTGTAGTTACACCAGCATTATCCCCTACCTTTTTCTCTGCTTCATTGATGACGGTATCGGTTTCAGCTCGTACTCCCACGAGGAGTTTGAACAGTTCATCAACTTCACAAACACCTTCCACCCTGTTCTCAAATTCACCTGGACCATTTCGGACACCTCCCTTCCCATTCCTGGACCTGTTTGCCTCCATCTCCAGCAACTGACTCAACATGGACATCTATTTCAAATGCACTGACTCCGCAGCTACCTTGACTACACCTACTCCCACACGCCTTCCTGTAAAAACGCTATCCCTTACTCTCAGGTTTCTCTTAAGGTAAACTTTCATGTTGAACTTTTAGTTAGGAAGGCAACCACAATGTTGTCGTTCATTTTTTTGAGGACTGGAATATAAAAGCAGGGATGTACTTCTGAGTATTGTGAGCAATTTTGGGCCCCATATCTTAGGAGGGATGTACTGTCCCTGAAGTGGGTTCAGAGGATGTTCACAAGAATGATCCCAGGAATGAAAGACTTAACATATGAGGAATGTTTGTGGACTCTGGGACTATATCAATGGAATTTAGAAGGATGAGGGGAAATCTGATTGAAACTTACAGAATACTGAACGGCCTGGACAGAGTGGACGTTGGGAAGATGTTTCCATTGGCAGGAGAAGTGAGGACCCGAGGGCACAGCCTATGAGTAAAGAGAAGACCCTTTAGAATGGAGATACTGAGTAACCTTCTTAGCCATTGAGTGGGGAATCTGTAGATTTAATTGCCACAGAAGTCTGTGAAGACCAGGTCATTGAGTATATCTAAGTTCCTGTTGCCAAGGGATCAAAGGTTACCAGGAGAAAGGTTTTTCCATCCTATTTTCCCACTATCAGCCATGATGGAATGGCAGAGAAGACTCGATGGGTCGGATGGCCTGATTTCTGCTCCTATGTCTTATGATCTTAAGGGTCGTACAGATTCCATGTTGCATACATAATGACAGTGATATCAGATCTCAAACCAAGCTCAGCTTCAGCCACAGCATGAAGCTTTAATCGAAGCAAAGGTATCTAAGCAGTCCCAAGTTATGTTTATGGATCTCCTTGTTTCAAATAAATGTAAATGTAAACACATTACTAATTTAAATGGATATATTTTACACACTGCACAAAAGCACATCTCCGGAGATCTCTGGATGTAATGAGGTCATTACAGTGCTGGCAATAATGGATTGACATTCACATGTGGGGCGATGGTCTAGGGGCTCATCACTTACAACAGTGTAATTGGGTTTCCTTTGTCCTCACTTTGTATCCCACCGGCCTCCATATTCAAAGGATCATTCTCTGCCATTTCAGATAAGTCAAGCAGTACGCCATCACCAAACACATATTCCCCTCACTCCGCCTGTCTGCATTTCACAGATATCTTTCCCTCTGGAACATCCCCAGCCACTTCTGGACCACCAACACCACTTACCACCCTTTTTGACACCTTCCCATGTAACCACAGAAGGTGCAACACCTGCACCTTCACCTCCTCCCTGCTCACCGTCCAAGGCCCTAAACAGTCTTTCCAGCTGAGACAGCATTTCACCTGTAACTCCTCCAATCTTGTATCTTATATTCACTGCACCCAATGTGGTATACTCTATATTGGAGAAACTGAACGCAGATTGGGTGACCGCTTTATGGAACACTTCCAATCTGTGCGCTAGCAGGACCCTGACCTTCCTGTAGCTGCTCATTTTAACACAGTGTCCTGCTCGCAAGCATGCATGTCTATCCTCAGCATGCTGCAATGTTCCAATGAAACACAGTGCAAACTGGAAGAACAACGTCTCATCTTCAGATAAGACACTTTACGACTTCTGGACTATTGGGTTCAACACCTTTAAATTGTGAACCATTGCACTTACCATCCTTTCAAGTCTGGCAGGTGGCATACAATTGTTCTAGCAATCTCACATTCCGATAAATTAATGCAAACTGCTTTTTTCACCAATACTCCACACCCAATACCCCCACCGCCACCTTCACCCCTCCCCTGCTACCCCCCCCCCACCCCCCAAACTATGACATAAATGCTGTCACTCTGCAGTTCACTCCAGCTGTAATGAAGAGTCATCTCAACTTGAAACGTTAGCTTGCTCTGTCTCCATGGACACTGCCTGACTCACCGTGTTTCCAGTATTTGTTGTTTTCAGTACAGATTACATCATCTGCTATAATTTATTCCTTCAGATAGTATATGCACTGGTTTACTTATATTTGGATAAACAAAATTGCATGCAGGGCATGATTAAAGACAAAAGTTTACTTTTGCTACCTTACATCTAAATGTTAATAGTTCTACCGTTTACACTCCAACACAGTAACCCTACCCAGTCAAACTTATTGTTAGGTTAAAACCTCAACTGAGGAAATATCAGATCATTGAAGGAACTTAGTTAGCTTTATGTGCTGGGCACATCGAAAGCTGAAAGCTTCCAATATCACTAAAAGTCTTACGCTTTTCTGTGCAATATTTTCTTTTAGCCTCTTGTCATCTTCTTAAGTGCAGGTCATGCATTCAGTTTCCAGTATTTGTTTTAAACTTAATTAATAATTATCACCTTCCTGATTCCTTGTGACTCATGTTACAGAATACTTTATTGTTTAGTAGTATGTAAAAGGCATTTGGATGGGCACATGAATAGGAAGGGTATAGAGGGATAACGTGGACAAGCTGGACCACAAACAAACAAACAAACACACACACACACACACACACACACACACACAGCTTGCTCTCCATGGATGCTGACTGACTGGCTGTGATCTCCAGCATTATTTGTTTCCAGTCCAGATTCCAGCATCGGCACTAATTTATTCCTACCTATTCGTTCCTATTTCCATGACCGCTCATTTCTATTGGGTCCTTACCTACAAATGACAGAATTGAAAGAAAATAGATGGCTCATGAGGTTGCGTTATCACCTCCATCCACCACCACCACAATTAAAGATCCTAAATGATGCAGCAGAATTGGATAGTTTTGAAGTTTGCAATCTCAGAATTGAATTTCAATGGTGAGTCCTTAACGATTGAAAAAATCCTCAGTCGTGAAGGTGGTTGACTGGTCTATTATAGCAGAGTGGTTTTGCTTTAGAAAGGTTGGTCTGTTCTGGTACTTAATTTCTAGAAGCATAGGTTTCCTTCCTTGCAGATGAGTACTTAAATGCATGAAGCTGATTGGAGAAGGAAACCAGTGCATTTTTTCCAAAATTATGGTACTTCTGCAGTACATTTTTCAACAAGTAAGAGCAGAACTTTTCCAAATTTGTCACGATAAATCACTCAAACTGAGATATGTGCTTTGAATGTAATCTGGAAAATCAATACCTCATTTTCCAGGGAAATGTTCTTTAATGAAGGAAGCAATTTTTCTGTGCACAAAGAAGTATGTTCTTGGACGTGGACATCAACAGACATTCACAGTTTAGGAATGCAGATTTTAACTCTTTCGTTTAATGAAATGATTAGCTATGGTTCTGGGTGTTATCATTCAGCAGCCATATCTCTGCTGTGTGGTTAAGAGCAAAGTTAGTCTAACTTAAGGATTGCTAGTGTGTGCTCACTCCATCGGCAGTGTAACTTGGGCACACATTTACCCTGGGGTGTGACCTTTTAGCCTAACATGGGTACATTGTGGGTCTCTATCCAAGAAGTATTTCAGTTTTAGCTATCAAAAATGGATAAGAGTCACCTTCTTTTTTAATCTTCATAGATCTAGACAATTGCTCCAACATAGACTCCGAGGACGATTCTCAAATACGTTGAGATCATGGGAATTCCTAACATGGAGAGTCACATAAAATATCCCCTCGAATATAAAGACTGAAAGAACTGCAGATGCTAGAAATCAGGAGCAAAAACAGAAGTTGTTGGAAAGGTTCCGCAGGACAGATTTTGTTACCCCTTTTAATATAGCTCGCCTTAAGATGGAGAACAAAGGTGAATGTTGAAAAAAGACTAGTTTTTCTTAATTACCAGATTTAAGAGATCTGGGTCAGTGTGTGCTTTCCAGCTCTTTCATTGCTTTTCTGATGGAAAAGTAGGAACGCACTGAATGTACTAGACATTTTGGTTCTAATACTTAGAAATGGCAAAATTGCTAAATTGATTCCTTAAAGTTCTTTTATGGGAAGTGGGTTGCACAGGCAAAGCCAGCATTTGTTGTCCCATCCCTAACTGCCCTTGAACTGAGTGGCTTGCTCACCATCCCAGAGGCAATCACATTGTTGTGTGTCAGGAGTCCCATAAGCCAGAAAAGGTAGGATTGGCAGCTTTGCTTTTCTAAAGGACGTTGGAGGAATAGGTAGCCCCTTAGGATATATAACCAACTAGGAGAAAGTGGCCCCCCTTGGGCCACCCCCTCATTCCTTATGAAGGACTTATGCTCAAAACATCAATTCTCCTGCTCTTCGGATGCTGCCTGATGGGCTATGCTTTTCAGCAGCACACTCTCAGCTCTGATCTCCAGCATCTGCAGTCCTCACTTTCTTCTAGCCACTTAGAACAATTGATGATACCTCAGTGGCTTTAATTGCAGGTTTATTGTTCCAGACCACTTATTATTTAAAATCCTCCAGCTGACATGGTGTTATTTTCTATTCATTCATCGTTTGTGGGTGTTGCTAGTAATTAATTGTCTATTCCTAATTGCCCTTGACAAGGTAATGCTGAGCTGCCTTCTTGAACCACTGCAGTTCATTTGGTGTATGTCCACCTAACAGGCAGTTTGGGAGGTAGTTACAGGAATTTATTTCAGTAACAATGAAGCACGGTGATATAGTTCCCAGACAGGATTGTCTGTGGTTTGGAGGGTAACTTGCAGCGAGTGGTTTTCTAACGCATATTGTATTTCAACAGTGAGATATACAATTGTATTTTCATATCATTTACTGCAAGTTTGTGTTCCTGGAATTTCACTTTAAAGCCAGGGATTTACCTGTGGGTTTAACAATTAGCTTTTAATAACTTGAATACCCATAATTCCAAGATTGAAGATGTTACCTCAGGAGCTATCCAGAGAACTTTATAGACTCTGGCATTCATTTTTCTTGTATATCTGCTCGGAAGTAATTTGAGATAGAGGTATGTATCAATGTCCAAAGTGCTGTGAAGATTTTTTCTTGATGGAGTCACATGCTAAGTAATGTTCTGAAGAAATGGAAAATATAGAGTGTTGGGATACAATCATTGGAAAAGAAGTGAAGTTCATTGAAGTTTTAAAAAAAGGAAACAGGATTGAAACACCTTCCAGGATAGGATTGCATGAGAAGGAAACTAAGTCATGAGCATAATAATAAGAAAGAGCAAACTGCAGCTCCATCAAATAAGTTGAAATTTTAATTATTTCAAACACACCTAAGCATTAAAATAGAATACTTTCCCCTTATTAGATTACTTACAGTGTGGAAACAGGCCCTTCGGCCCAACAAGTCCACACCGCCCCGCCGAAGCGCAACCCACCCATACCCCTAACCTAACACTACGGGCAATTTAGCATGGCCAATTCACCTGACCTGCACATCTTTGGACTGTGGGAGGAAACCGGAGCATCCGGAGGAAACCCACGCAGACACGGGGAGGACGTGCAAACTCCACACAGTTAATCACCTGAGGCAGGAATTGAACCCGGGTCTCTGGCGCTGTGAGGCAGCAGTGCTAACCACTGTGCCACCGTGCCGCCCACAATGAGCAGCAGTGAGTCTTGTTGAAGGTATGGCACCAGATGATTTTTGAATTGTAACAATATTTGTAAACTGTATCAGGGTTACTGATTCTAATGTAATCCAATTGCTTATGTTCAATCCATAAAGAGTGCTTGAGTTATGTCCACAAGTGTGGTTAAAAATCTATGAATCAATGTGAAAAAGGTACAGAAAGTTTTCTTTTCACATTTGTCTTCATTTTTGTTGTTAATAAACATTTGTTGTATTGCTAAAAATAAAGACTGCTGTCGCATGTACTGAGATACAGTGAAAAGTATTGTTTTGCGTGTTATACAGGCAGATCATACAACACAAAGTGCCTCTGGGTAGCAGAACAAAGTATAGAATACAGTGTTACAAGTATTTTAGTCAAAGATCTCTTTGGTAACAAAAATGTTGCAATCTATCCAGCCAGGTTCCTGTGAGGGATATGACTTATCTGGTATTAACATCAACTGGGCATATTCCCAGAACAACTGGGGCCACAAGATCATAATAATGTGCTGGCCCTGTCATTCTTGATGGCAGTGGTCCAGAGTTTGAATGGCACTGTCTAAAGAGTTTTACTGAGTTGCATGTCAGCCAATGTGTGCCTGTGTTCCCACATCAATAGTCTGGGTCTCTGGATTGCCAGTCCGGTGACATTATCACAATGCCTTTGTTACACACAGCTCATGGAATCATCCTCCTGATTCATTGAATGTCTAAAGAGTTCAATATTTATCATGGGCAATGTCTCTGTGATTCAAAACATTTAATTGAAGGAAGAAGGGCATGATTGAAATTTCTGAACAGTAGTAACCTTTGCAATCCTGTTTGTAATTCCTTCAGGTTGGGAGCCAGTTTACAGTTTTCATGTGATGACAGCTATGTGCTTCAGGGGTCCAAAAGCATTACTTGTCAGAAAGTGACAGACACATTGGTTGCTTGGAGTGACCACAGGCCAGTCTGCCGGGGTAAGTGATCAGAAATAGTTTCCAAATCAAGTTATTTCATGTAAAGTACGCTGTCACTCTGCTTATGAAATGAAAGGCTTTGTTGTTTTCCATTTTCACACATAGTGTACTTATTCAATATCTTATCCATATAGACTATTTATAAAATGCTAAGTAAACTATTTGGAGGATTATCAAAAAGAAAATGAGGACTGTGGTTCAAAATTAATGCATTTTTGGGTTGTTCCTCATTCCTTAAAATCCATGTGTTACATGGTCCAGAATGTGTGCATCACTGTGTTATCACAGGAAATTAATCGAGCTATGAATTAGTTGTGTGGAATTTATATTCCAGAGAAAGGTTACACAGTCCAACCTATCTCTGTCAGTACTTATGGTACACAAATGAACCTCCCTCCCACTTTCCCTTCACCCTTTCAATGTTTCCAATATTTCTTCCTCTCTTTATTTGTGACCCAACTTGCCCCAAAGGCATCTGTGTTAGTTGTCTCAACCATTCCAGGTTTTTAATGAGATTTCCTCTTCTGGTATACTTGGATATAAAAAAAAATTCATTGTCAGTACCACATAGGGTTGAGTCTTGTAGTTATTCATAGGTACAAGTTTCACATTCTCATCAATCTCGAGTAAATTTCTCCTGAATGCTTCAATGCATTAATTAGTGACAGCTCCGACTTTTGAACTTTTACAACAATTGCAACAAATCGAAATAAATTGAACTCCATCAGAATTTTAATAACCATTAGGCCACCTCTCAGTCTTTTATCTTGTCGAGGAAAAGGAAAAGCCCAGCTTGTACAATCTTTCCTGATATCATCTTTGTCCCTTTTGCGCCTTTTGCAATGCTTCCATGTCCTATTTTTGTTACATGCAAGTCAAAATTGTTATGATCACTGCAGAGATCAGGAACATAGAATATTCAAATGGAAGAAAATTTCCTTAATAGAAGATTTTACATTTTAATTAGTATTGTATCCAAAATTAAGCATGAATTAACTACCAAATTATATTCAATGGATATCGCACATTAAACAGTAAGTAGTTGATCAACAAAGGCCGATCTTGCAGATTTTAGTCATCCCTTCATATATGGCATTCATCTCAGCTACTCAAAACTTGCCCCTTTCCTGGTGGAGGTTCAGTTTCTTTATCCATGTCGGAGTAAGGACTGAAATTCTTTCCAATAGCAGTTTTTTTTTGTCAGATCTGGTTGTAGGTATTTCACTTATGTGCCAAGCCATTATCAACAATGGATTCACTCTATCTGAGTTCCTCAAACAGAGTTATTATGAAAAAGGTTCGCTCGACAGACACTCCCCAGCTTTGTTCATGACATTCCTCAGAGTTGGCTTTTTTGCTGTCTCCCTCCCTTAACTGTCCTGCACTCCTGCTTGAAAAAAAACTGAACTTCCCAAGTCTCTGTCCATTCTGACAATGAAATTTGGCCTCCCAGCTCAGTGTACTTTTCTTCCTAATCAATATCTGTTTCCCACGCAACTAAGTTGTGGCTGATATCTCAAAGTTTGATGTGACAACCAGGAATTCCAATTTACACATTTCTCCTAGAAATCTGGAGGTTTAAGGTAACATTTAATGGGATGGGTGGGGGTCTTGTCTGCTGGCTGGAGAGGTTGATGTTGCCTCCTTGTGGCAAGACCCTCAGAATTAACTGCAAATCATACATTTGACTGGACAGTCCTGGTCCTTTCTTAGGAACAAGGACCCCAGAGACAGAAGTCCCATAGCTCAGTGTTGCCAGTCAATGAGAAGCTGGCAGGTCTTTGCTGCTCAGCAGCACTACTGAACAGGCAATGGTTACTGCTAGTACTATAACCCTTTGATACCTTAGATTGCTAATACACACAGACAGAGGCAAGTGATGATGGGAACACTATTAGATGGTGGGGGCAAGTGGGAAGTGTCTGAAAGCATTGAGTGCTTTTCAGTGAGGAATATATGTGTGAGACTGCAAGTAAGACTGATTGTGTTTGCTTCTAAGGTTCCCTACATTGTCAGTCCAGCACTCATTGCTGAATTAATATGAAAGGCAGCAAGTTGAGACCTTATGTGGGCAAACGTTGACCAGTTAAGAACCTAGTTTCATGACTGGGGAAGTAGGCTACTTAGGGACATAGAGTCATAGAGATGCACAGCATGGAAACAGACCCTTCGGTCCAACTCATCCATGCTGGCCAGATATCTCAACCTAATCTAGTCCCGCTTGTCAGCACTCGGCCCACATCCATCCAAACCCTTCCTATTCATACACCCATTCAGATGCCTTTTAAATGTTGCAATTGTATCAGCCTCCACCACTTCCTCTGTCAGCTCATTACTTGCATAACTTCCTGTTACAGATGTAATCAGGGCAATAGTGGGAGGGTGGCAGAATCCTTACCCATCTTTGCCACAGTAAGTACAAAAAACAGTTTCCAAACCATGTAATTCTTCAAGTGGGACTCAGCACTTGAAGTATGGATTAATCAAAATCCCGCATAAGTCTAACAGTGCTCCTCTGCCTTTCATTTCTTATTCCTTGGGAAAGAAACCAGGATGTTTTGTTTGGAGTTTTTGAGGGTCAGCTCCAGCTGCCATTTATTGATATTGAAATGAACCTGTGAATTAAACAACCCCACCTGCAGAAGGAAAGCTTGGTGTCCTTCGGAAATATTAAAATTATAAATCAGATTCTCAAGTCCAAATCCTTTATGAAGAGAGTGGGTAATAGTCCTGCCTGCACCAATTCCTGTGGAACATTACTTTTCATCTTTTGAAAGTTTGGGTAATCCTTCCTCCTTCATTCTCTGTTTTCTATTTTGCAGCTAGTCTGTGATTTGCTCCATTACTTTCCCTTAGTTTCACATTCTTTTGCTGTAGTCACAAATGACAGATGTTTTGAAAGTCTATGTATGTTGCATCCACTGTTTATAATTGTCTACTCTGTTTAAATTGCTTAGTTTAAAAATTCAATGTTGTTACAACAACATGACTTTCACTGTTGAATCTGTGCTAATTGTTCTTTGTTCTATATTTGGTTCTGTTATGACATGAGGTAAACCCTCCTGCTTAATTTAAAACCAGCACCACAGAAAAGATTTATCCAATGCAGTAATCTGTAAAAATTTGATAGGCCAAGAACTAGTTAAAATTAACAACTTCATTTCTAAAAGTATAACAAAGAATAATTAACTGACAACTATTCACAAGTTCTTACTCTAACCTATTATAATATCTTTTATAATACTAGTCCGATAAAACTCATAATTACAATTTACAAAACAAAACTTTTTACCTCAAAAACAGTTCTTCTATTTGGATCTTCATGTGTCTTTTTTTCTCCTTCTTACGGATTCTGTTTCACAGGTTATTGATTGGTAAAGGTACTTATAAGAGAGCTATTTTTCAGGTTCTCTGTTTACACGCTGGGGCTTGGCAGTTCTCCTCCCCACTGTTCAATTTTCCCCAGTCCTATACCCCAGAGCATCTGATTGTGTCATTTGATTTTAAGATTATCAGTATATTCAATTCAAACTTGATTGGAATTTGGTATTTTTCGGAGGATAATTTAAACTAATTGGCCTAATTTGAATCACTTTTTTGTTGTTTCCCAGCAACTGGCTACTCCAGTAGCTGGGGCACATGTTACATCATGTCTTACTGAGAACACTTGGTGCTGTCACTGCTTGCTTTTTTAACTCTCTTAAATGGTACATGGATGCCATTTGTTAGCATGTTATGAACCAAATATAGAACAAACAACAATTAGCACAGATTCCAAAATCTCACTTTACTACATGAAAACGGAAATCCAAGTGGGAGGAAATCCAATTTTTGCCCCCCATTTAAAATTTGGAACCTAACATCTGCAGCACTCACCATTTCCAATCTGCAACAAGACCAGAGAAAAATGGTTCAGGGCTGAGAGTGTGGAGGAAAGCTGATTCCCTCCAAAAAAACCCAAAATATGGTCATTTGTGTACCATTGAAAATCCAGCCATAGGTTCTTCATGGATAGGAAAGTAAATCTAAATTGCAGCAAATGCAACTTGAACTTGCATGATCCACTTTTGTCATAGCAAATGACACTAATGCATTTCACAGGAGCTTTATCAAGCAAAATTTCACATTGAGCCAAACAATTGAGGCTCGTCACCAAATACTTGGACAAAGACATTGCTTTAAAGAGCATCTTAAGGGAGAGAGGGATTTAGGGACTCAGACGTTTGGAGAGAGGATTCTAATATTTTTGGTGTAGATAGTTTAAGAAACAGTAACCAATGGTGGAACAATCAAAAATCCAGAATGCTCACCAGGTCTCAATGAAAGAAGTCCCAATGGATTGTTGGAATGGAAGAGGTTACAGAGTTTGTGAAGGATGACAGTTTTGGTGGGAATTGACGAGAAGGAAAACTCTGTCACATCTGGTTGCATCAATGTGCAAAGCCAAATGGAGAAAAACCTTCATAGGGCTGTCTTCCCAGACCTTAATTGAATTACGTGATTCAGTACTAAATATTTTCAATGAATTAAAAATACATTGTACTGAGGCCTTCTAAAATTAAAACCAACAGCTAATTTAATTTAAAACTTAGATTATTTTAAATCAGCTTGTCCATGCATACAGTTTCTCTCTCCTGTGATTCTAAGCTGCAGAAGCACAGAAAGAACATGCTCTCCAAGAGATGAATAACAATCTAATCAGGGATTACTTATGATGTCCCACACAATAAATCCTAAATCTTAATCAGATTGCCACCAAGGAAATTCGGCATTTTCCCCCCAAAAATGGAGAAGAAAACAACATGGACACAAACTGTTCCAAACAACCCACAATGAAGTTGCTGCATGGTTGCAGATAAACATTGTCTGAAGCCTCCTGGTAGGCGATCAGCTGTTCCCCACACCAGCGTATGAAAGAGAATATTCAACGTTTTCTTTGTGGCTTGTTTCAGTGTAATTTAGTTTAGCTTGCTCTACTCTGTCACCTTGATTGTAAATACTAATGGTGGAAAGAAAATGTGATCGAAATAGATCAAATTGAGTTCTGTCACAAAAGTGAAACACTGTAGATGCAGGAAATAGAGTCAAAGAGTCCGACAGCACAGAGACAGACCCAAACTGGTCCATGCTGACCAAAATGTCTGTCCATGCTAACCCCATTTCCCTGCACTTGGCCCATATTCTTTTAATCCTTTCCTTACCACGTATTTGTTTTTATGTTTTAATGTACACGCTTCAACTACTTCCGCTGGCAGTTCATTTCATATGTGTACACCCGCTGTGTAAAAAGGCTGCTCCTCAGGTTCCCTTTTATTCTTTCCCCTCTAACTTTAAACTGATGCCCTCTAGTCCTTGATTCCCAACCCCAGGAAAAAAGACTGAGTGCATTCACCCAATCCATGCCTCCCATGATGTTTTACACCTCTATTAAGCCACCCCTCAGTCTCCTTCGCTCGAAAGAAAAAAAAGTCCGACATTGTCCCACCTCTTTCTATAATTCAAACAGTTGAGTCCTGGCAACATCCTTGTAAAGTTCTTCTGCACTCTTTCCAGTTTAATAACATCCTTCCGATAACAAGGTAACCAAACCTGAACACAATACTCCAAGTGTAGTCTCACCATTGTACAACTGCAATGTAACTTCCCAACGTCTATACTCAATGCCCTGATTGATGAAGGCCAGTGTGCCAAAAGCCTTCTTCACTGCCCTGTCTAGCTGTGAGTCCACTTTAAGAGAACTGTGCACCTGAACTCCAAGGTCCCTCTCTTCTACTTCCTTAAGGCCCTACCATTATCCATGAAACTTTTACCTTGATTTGACTTTACAGAATAAAAGACCTCACACTTATCTGTATTAAACTCCATTTGCTATTTTCTGGGCCACTTCCCCAGCTGAACAAGGTCTTCCTACAATTTCTGTTAACCTTCCTCACTGTCTACAATACCGCCTATTTTAGTGTCACCTGCAAACTTATTAATCACGCCTTGCACATTCTCATTCAAATCATTGATATAGGTAACAAACAACAATGGACCCAGCACCAACCCCTGAGGCACTCCAATAGTCACAGGCCTCCAGTCCAACAAACACCCTTCCACTAATACCCTCTGCTTCCTACATCACCCACATTTTGCATCCAATTTGCCAGCTCCTCCTGGATTCCATATGATCTAACTTTTCAGAGCATCCAGTCCTACAGCTCAGAGACAGGCCCTTTGGCCCAAACTGGTCCATGCTGATCAAACTGTCCATCCACGCCAACCCCATTTCACTGCACTTGGTCCATATCCTTCTAAACCTGACCTATCCATATATTTGTCCAAATGCCTTTTAAACGTTAATGTACCCACCTCAACCACTTCTCATTGGCAACTCGTTCCACATGAGTACCACCCTCTGTTTCAAAAGGTTGCCTTTTAGATTCCCTTTTATTCTTTCCCCTCTAACATTAATCTAATGCTCTCTCGCCCTTGTTTCCCCAGAACCTGGGAAAAGGACTGAGTGCATTCACCCTATCCATGCCTCTCATGATCTAGTACACTTCAATAAGGTTCCCCCTCAGTCTCCTATGGTCTAAAGAAAAAAGTCCTAGCTTGTCCAACCTCTCCCTATAACTCAGGCCATTGAGTCCTGACAACATCCTTGTAAGTTTCTTCTGCACTCTTTCCAGTTTAATAACATCCTTCCTAATAACAAGGTAACCAAAACTGAACACAATACTCCAAGTGCGGCCTCAACAATGTCCAGTACAACTGCAACATAACTTTCCAACTTTGATATTCAGTGCCCTGACTGATGAAGGCCAGTGTGCCAAAAACCTTTGCTCTGCCTCCCTGTGATTGCACTTTCGGAGAACTGTGCACCTGAACTCGAAGGTCCCTTTGTTCCAGAACACTCCTTAAGGCCTTATCATTCACCAATGAAACTCTTACCTAAATTTGACTTTCCCAAAATGTAAGACCTCAAATTTATTTATATTAACCTCAGTAAATCTTGATAAATAGAGTCATAGTCCTAGAGATGTCCAGTATGGAAACAGACCCTTTGCTCCAACCCGTCCATGCCGACCAGATATCCCAACCCAATCTAGTCCCACCTGCCAGCACCCGGCGCAGATCCCTCCAAACCCTTCCTATTCATATACCCATCCAAATGCCTCTTAAATGTTGCAATTGTACCAGCCTCCCACCACTTCCTCTGGCAGCTCATTCCATACGTGTACCACCCTCTGTGTGAAAAAGGTTGCCTCGTAGGTTTTTTTTATATCTTTTCCCTCTCACCCTAAACCTATGCCCTCTAGTTCTGGACTGCCTGACCCCAGGGAAATGACTTTGCCTACTTACCCTATCCATGCCCCTCATAATTTTGTAAACCTCTATAAGGTCACCCCTCAGCCTCCAACGCTCCATGGAATACAGCCTCTCCCTGTAGCTCAAATCCTCCAACCCTGGTAATAACTTTGTAAATCTTTTCTGAACCCTTTCAAGTTTCACAAGATCTTTCCGATAGGAAGGAGATCAGAATTGCATGCAATACTCCAACAGTAGGTAAAAACAATAACTGCAGATGCTGGAAACCAAATTCTGGATTAGTGGTGCTGGAAGAGCACAGCAGTTCAGGCAGCATCCAACGAGCAGCGAAATCGACATTTCGGGCAAAAGCCCTTCATCAGGAATAAAGGCAGTGAGCCTGAAGCATGGAGAGATAAGCTGGAGGAGGGTGGGGGTGGGGAGAGAGTAGCATAGAGTACAATGGGTGAGTAGGGGAGGGGATGAAGGTGATAGGTCAGGGAGGGTAGGGTGGAGTGGACAGGTGTAAAAGGAGCTAGGCAGGTCGGACAAGTCCGGACAAGTCAAGGGGACAGTGCTGAACTGGAAGTTTGAAACTAGGATGAGGTGGGGGAAGGGGAAATGAGGAAGCTGTTGAAGTCCACATTGATGCCCTGGGGTTGAAGTGTTACGAGGCGGAAGATGAGGCATTCTTCCTCCAGCCGTCTGGTGGTGAGGGAGCAGCGGTGAAGGAGGCCCAGGACCTCCATGTCCTCGGCAAAGTGGGAGGGGGAGTTGAAATGTTGGGCCACAGGGTGGTTTGGTTGATTGGTGCGGGTGTCTCGGAGATGTTCCCTAAAGCGCTCTGCTAGGAGGCGCCCAGTCTCCCCAATGTAGAGGAGACCACATCGGGAGCAACGGATACAATAAATGATATTAGTGGATGTGCAGGTAAAACTTTGATGGATGTGGAAGGCTCCTTTAGGGCCTTGGATAGAGGTGAGGGAGGAGGTGTGGGCACAGGTTTTACAGTTCCTGCAGTGGCAGGGGAAAGTGCCAGAATGGGAGGGTGGGTCGTAGGGGGGTGTGGACCTGACCAGGTAGTCACAGAGGGAACGGTCTTTGCAGAAGGCGGAAAGGGGTGGGGAAGGAAATATATCCCTGGTGGTGGGGTCTTTTTGGAGGTGGCGGAAATGTTGGCGGATGATTTGGTTTATGCAAAGGTTTGTAGGGTGAAAGGTGAGCACCAGGGGTGTTCTGTCCTTGTTACGGTTGGAGGGGTGGGGTCTGAGGGCGGAGGTGCGGGATGTGGACGAGATGCGTTGGAGGGCATCTTTAATCACGTGGGAAGGGAAATTGCGGTCTGTAAAGAAGGAGGCCATCTGGTGTGTTCTGTGGTGGAACTGGTCCTCCTGGGAGCAGATACAGCGGAGGCGGAGGAATTGGGAATATGGGATGGCATTTTTGCAAGAGATAGGGTGGGAAGAGGTGTAATCCAGGTAGCTGTGGGAGTTGGTGGGTTTGTAAAAAATGTCACTGTCAAGTCGGTCGTCATTAATGGAGATGGAGAGGTCCAGGAAGGGGAGCGAGGTATCAGAGATGGTCCAGGTAAATTTAAGGTCAGGGTGGAATGTGTTGGTCAAGTTGATGAATTGCTCAAATTCTTCGCGGGAGCACGAGGTGGCGCCAATGCAGTCATCAATGTAGCGGAGGAAGAGGTGGGGAGTGGTGCCGGTGTAATTACGGAAGATCAACTGTTCTACATAGCCAACAAAGAGACAGGCATAGCTGGGGCCCATACATGTGGCCATGGCTACCCCTTTGGTCTGGAGGAAGTGGGAGGATTCAAAGGAGAAATTGTTAAGGGTGAGGACCAGTTTGGCCAAACGAATGAGAGTGTCAGTGGAAGGGTACTGTTGGGGACGTCTGGAGAGGAAAAAACAGAGGACTTGGAGGCCCTGGTCATGGCGGATCGAGGTGGAGAGGGATTGGATATCCATGGTGAAGATGAGGCGTTGGGGGCCGAGGAAACGGAAGTCTTGCAGGAGGTAGAGGGCATGGGTGGTGTCTCGAACATATGTGGGGAGTTTCTGGACTGGGGGGATGGGACAGTGTCGAGGTAGGTAGAGATGAGTTCAGTGGCGCAGGAGCATGCTGAGACAATGGGTCAGTCAGGGTGGTCAGGCTTGTGGATCTTGGGAAGGAGGTAGAACTGGGCAGTGCGGGGTTCCCGGACTATGAGGTTGGGAGCTGTGGGTGGGAGATCTCCTGAGGTGATGAGGTTCTGTATGGTCTGGGAGATGATGGTTTGGTGATGGGGGTGGGGTCATGGTCGAGGGGGCAGTAGGAAGAGGTGTCATCGAGTTGGCTTTTGGCTTCAGCGGTGTAGAGGTCAGTGCGCCAGACTACCACTGCACCCCCTTTATCCGCTGGCTTAATGGTGAGGTTGGGATTAGAGCAGAGGGATTGGAGGGCTGCGCGTTGTGAGAGTGAGAGGTTGGAGTGGGGAAGGGGGGTTGACAGGTTGAGGTGGTTAATGTCCCGGCGGCAGTTGGAAATGAAGAGGTCGAGGGCAGGTAATAGGCCAGCGTGGGGTGTCCAGGTGGATGCAGTGTGTTGGAGGTGGGCGAAGGGGTCCTTGGAAGGTGGGCGGGAGTCCTGATTGTGAAAGTAAGCTCGGAGGCGGAGGCGACGGAAGAATTGTTCGATGTCACGGCATGTATTAAATTCATTGATGCGTGGACGGAGGGGGATGAAGGTGAGTCCTTTGCTGAGGACTGATCGTTCGTCCTCAGTGAGGGGGAGGTCTGGAGGGATGGTGAAAACTCGGCAGGGCCGGGAGCTGGGATCTGGTGTGGGTGTGGAGCTGGGAGTGGGGTCGGAGCCAGTACCTGGAGTGGGTGTGATGGTGGGGGAAATGGGGGTGGAGGCATGAGCAGGCGTAATGTTCCCCTCAGGGTTCTGGGGGGTGGGGATAGTGACAGTGGGGTCTGTGGGGGTCGTGTCAGCAGAATGCAGGTGAGTGGCGCTGGTGGGGGCAGAAGTGGTGGTGATCGTGGCAGTAGGGTTGGCGGAAGTCACTGAGCGTGTGGCATCAGCGATGATGTGAGGGCAAGGAAGTGGCTGTGGGAGTGGCCATGATGGGGGCGGAAGTAACATCAAGCCTAACCAATTGTGCTCAATATGAGCCGCAACATGACCTCCCAATTCCTGTACTCAATACTCTGACCAATAATGGAAAGTATACCAAACCCCATCTTCACTATCCTATCTACCTGCGACTCCACTTTTCAGGAGCTATGAACCTGCACTCTAAGGTCTCTTTGTTTAGCAAGACCCCCTAGGATCTTACCATTAAGTGTATAAGTCCTGCTAAGATTTGCTTTCCCAAAATGCAGCACCTCACATTTAGCTGAAATAACTCCATCTGCCATTTCTCCGCTCATTGGCCCCTCTGGTCAAAATCCTGTTGTAATCTGAGGTAACCCTCTTCATTGTCCACTACACCTCCAATTTTGGTGTCATCTGCAAACTTACTAATTGTACCTCTTATGCTCGCATCCAAATCATTTATGTATATGACAAAAAGTAGAGGACCCAGCACCATTCCTTGTGGCACTCCACTGGTCACAGGCCTCCAGTCTGAAAAACAACCCTCCACCACCACCCTGTTTTCTACCTTTGAGTCAGCTCTGTATCCAAATGGCTAGTTCTCACTGTATTCCATGAGATCTAACCTTGCTAATCAGTCTCCCATGGGGAACCTTGTCGAACGCCTTACTGAAGTCCATATAGATCACGTCTACCGCTCTGCCCTCATCAATCCTCTTTGTTATTTCCTCAAAAACTCAATCAAGTTTGTGAGACATGATTTCCCATGAACAAAGTCATGTTGATAATCCCTAATCAGTCCTTGCCTTTCCAAATACATGTACATGCTGTCCCTCAGGATTCCCTCCAACAATTTGCCACCACCAATGTCAGGCTCACTGGTCTATAGTTCCCTGGCTTGTCATTACCACCCTTCTTAAACAGTGGCACCATGTTTGCCAACCTCCAGTCTTCCGGCACCTCACCTGTGACTATTGATGATACAAATATCTCAGCAAGAGGCCCAGCAATCACTTCTCTAGCTTCCCACAGCATTCTAGGATATACCTGATCGGGTCCTGGGGATTTATACACCTTTAACCATTTCAAGACATTCAGCACTTCCTCCTCTGTAATCTGGACATTTTGCAAGATGTCACCATCTATTTCCCTACAGTCTATATCTTCCATATCCTTTTCCACAGTAAATATTGATGTAAAATACTCATTTAGTATCTCCCCCATTTTCTGTGGTTCCACACAAAGGCCACCTTGCCGATCTTTGAGGGGCCCTATTCTCTCCCTAGTTACCCTTTTGTCCTTAATGTATTTGTAAAAACTCTTTGGTTTCTCCTTAATTCTATTTGCTAAATCTATCTCATGTCCCCGTTTTGCCCTCCTGATTTCCCTATTAAGTATACTCCTACTTCCATTATACTCCTCTAAGGATTCACTCGATCTATCCTGTCTATACCTTACGTATGCTTCCTTTTTTTTATTAACCAAACCCTCAATTCCTTTTGTCATCCAGCATTCCCTATACCTACCAGCCTTCCCTTTCACCCTAAGAGGAATATACTTTCTCTGGATTCTCGTTATCTCATTTCTGAAGGCTTCCCATTTTCCAGCCGTCCTTTTACCTGCCAACATCTGCCCACAGTTAGCTTACGAAAGTTCTTGCCTAATACCGTCAAAATTGGCCTTCCTGCAATTTAGAACTTCAACTTTTAGATCTGGTCTATCCTTTTCCATCATTATTTTAAATCTTGTGAAGCAAAAACAGAAATAATTGGAAATATTAATTCTGTCAGGTGGCATTTCTGAAGAGAGAAAGTGTAAGACTTCCTTATGTGGTTGAATGGTTCTGGACAGATTATCAGTGGCACATAACAACTTAGGCCCTCTTCCACCAAATATGGTACACCTTTATTTGCTGCTTAGCAATAAAGCATAGTCACAATGACATTGGTTACTTTGGAGGTCTGTGAGCTACGGTCTGATTCAGTTTAGATGTGTGACACTGGAAAAGCACACCAGGTCAGTCAGTATCCGACGAGCAGGAGAATCGATGTATAGGATATAAGCCCTTCATCATGAATGTAGGAGGGGGCAAAAGGGGGCTGAGAGATAAATAGGAGGATGGGGCTGGGCATAGGGGGAAGGTAGCTGGGAAGGCGATAGGTAGATGCAGGTGGGGAGTGATAGTGATAGGTTGGAGGGAGGGTGGAATGGATAGGTGGGAAGGAAGATGGGCAGGTGCGACAGTTAAAAAGGGCAGTGCCGAGTGGGGGGGTTGGATCTGGGATGAGGTGGGGAGAGGGGAGATATGGAAGCTGGTAAAGTCAACATTGATGCCATGTGGTTGAAGGGTCCTAAGGCAGAAGATGAGGCGTTCTTCGTCAGTAGTCAGGTGGCTTGGATTTGGCGGTGGAGGCGGCCCATGAGTTGCATGTCCTTGGCAGAGTGAGAGGGAGACTTAGAGTCATAGAGTCATAGAAATGTACAGCATGGAAACAGACCCTTCGGTCCAACCCGTCCATGCCGACCAGATATCCCAACCCAAACTGTCCCACCTGCCAGCACCTGGCGCATACCCCTCCAAACCCTTCCTATTCATATACCCATCCAGATGCCTCTTAAATGTTGCAATTGTACCAGCCTCCACCACTTCCTCTAGCAGCTCATTCCATACACGTACCACCCTCTGCATGAAAAAGTTGCCCCTTAGGTCTTTTTTATATCTTTTCCCTCTCACCCTAGACCTATGCCCTCTAGTTCTGGACTCTCCAATCCCAGGGAAAAGACTTTGCCTGTTTATCCTATCCATGCCCCTCATAATTTTATAAACCACTATAAGGTCACTCCTCAGCCTCCGACGCTCCAGGGAAAACAGCCCCAGCCTGTTCAGCCTCTCCCTGTAGCTCAAATCCTCCAACCCTGGCAACATCCTTGTAAATCTTTTCTGAACCCTTTCAAGTTTCACAACATCTTTCTGATAGGAAGGAGACCAGAATTGCACGCAATATTCCAACAGTGGCCGAACCAATGTCCTGTACAGCTGCAACATGACCTCCCAACTCCTGTACTCAGTGCTTTGACTGATAAAGGAAAGCATACCAAACGCCTTCTTCACTATCCAATCTACCTGCGACTCCACTTTCAAGGAGCTATGAACCTGCACTCCAAGGTCTCTTTGTTCAGCAGTACTCCCTAGGACCTTACCATTAAGTGTATAAGTTCTGCTAAGATTTGCTTTCCCAAAATGCAGTACTTCGCATTTATCTGAATTAAACTGAAGTGGTCAGCTACAGGATGGTGGGGTTGTTTGGTGTGTGTGTCTCAGAGATTTTCCCTTAAACATTATACCCCATCTCCCCAATGTGGAGGAGACTGCTTCAATAGCAATGGACACAGTAGATGAGGCATTTGGATGTCCTGGAAAATCATTGCCGGATGTGAAACGATCCTTTGGGGCCTTGGACAGAGGTGTGGACGCAGGTTTTACATTTCTTGCGGCAGCAAGGGAAGGTGCCAGGAGTGGCGGGTGGGTTGGTGGGGGGTATGGACGTAACATGGGAGTGATGGAGGGAATGGTCTCTGCAGAATGCAGATAGGGGTGAGGAGGGAAATATATTTCTGTGATCAGGTCTGTTTGTAGGTGGTGGAAATGGCGGAGGATAATGCGCTGAATGCAGAGATTAGTGGGGTGGAAATTGAGGTCCAGGGGATTTCTATCCTTGTTCCGTTTGGAGGGATGGGCACATCCACCTATTGCCTTCTCAGCTATCTTCTCCCCAACTCCCACCCCAATCCTCCTATTTATTTCTCAGCCCCCTTCTCCTCCCGCCCCCCCAACCTAATATTCCTGATGAAGGGCTCATGCCTAAAACATTGATTCTTTTGCTCCTCAGATACTGCCTGACTGGCTGTGTTTGTCCAGCACCACACTTTTAGACTCTTGACTCTCCAGCATCTGCAGTCCTCACTTTCTACTCTGTCTCAGTTTAGTCAATCCATGTGACAAATCTCCAACTTCATCTGTGGAGCACTATCCAAACCACTCCACTGTCCCCAAAAACAAATTTTTTGTGAGAGCTACTTTGTACAATGTACTTGCTATGTCTTTGTGTCACATAATCTTCTGCATGTTTTGACCCACGTAATTGGTTTTGAATTACATCACCGTCCTGTTTGAAGCTGTACTCTCTCTAGACCTGGCTTTCAAGGTTATGCATGAGTAAATACAGAAAGTAATCTGGGGTGTTATCACTGACACCCATGTTAATCTGCAATGTTGGGGTGATGAAGTTATTTGATCACATATAGTGGGATCACATTTCTCTCTCTGCTCCAGTACTGTTTTAAGGTCAATTTATAGACTCCTGCAAATCTAAATAAGTCTGTGATTATGCCAAATTTCCTAACCTACCTTCCTATTTTCAAAACCATAGTATAGTTCTTCAGTCAGGTACCATGTCACCTCCAGGGTTCAACTTGTCTACCATGAGCCAAACTCGGTGCAGAGGACTCCACCACCACTAGTTTAATTCAATAATTTGAAAGAAGCGAAGAACAGTTACATGATTTAAAGTTAAAAGTCACACAACACCAGGTTATAGTCCAACAGGTTTAATTGGAAGCATTAGCTTTTGGAGTGCTGCTCCTTCATCAGTTAGCTGTGGAGCAAGATCATAAGACTTTGAATTTATCGCAAAATGATCCTGCTCCACAGCTACCTGATGAAGGAGCAGCACTCTGAAAGCTAGTGCTTCCAATTAAACCTGTTGGACCATAGCCTGGTGTTGTGTGATTTTTAACTTTATCCATCCCAGTCCAACACCGGCGCCTGTGTCATGATTTAAAGTGGCTAATGCACTACAAAACTAAATAATACACTGGTGTAGTTGCAACTCTGCCCTGTTTACCTCTGCTTGAGACAAGGGGTCGCAAAGATCTTGATGGTGCTTTATGCAATGACTTGGCATAAACTCAACAGATTCATTTGAGCTTGTAAGTCCAGGCAAGCTGAACATTATTTAAAATATTTATACTTCCAATAAATCTATTTATCTTATGTGAGTCCTGAGTGACACATTTTCTGGTTCGAGTCCTGTGCCTGTCTGGGTGATGCACATCCCCTCTTTATGAGAACAAATCAGCCTCAAAAAGCAGTAAAAAAAGATGATCATGATTGGAACTTTAATGTGATCAAGTCATTTATCCTCCAAATGATGACACAGTACATTTATGAGAGGGCGGTTAGCAAGTATATATTTTTTTCTTATACTTGCATTTAACTCACTATAGAGCAGAAACAGAATGTGTAAGTATCATAATTACAGAATTCATCAATACAGATTGATGCGTATAAAGCCTTTGTATATCATTCATTTGGAGTAAAACCATAGCAACAGTAGCAATATAAATGCTTGTCTCATCTGAGTAATCCCTGAGTAGATTGTTATTCATCTCTTGGAGAGCATGTTCTTGCTGCGCTTCTGCAGCTTAGAAACACAGGAGAGAAATTGTATGCATGGAAAAGCTGATTTAGAAGATTCCACCATTTTCAATTAAATTAGCTTCTGGTTTTAATTTTATAAAAAAAATCTTTGTACAACATATTTTTAATTAATAGAAAATTGTATACCTTTTGTTTTCTCTATTTTGTTACACCATAGCAACAATGTTTCCCCTTCCTTCAGAAGGACTGATCCTGAATTAAATGTGAGCAGAAATTCTGTTTGTTTTGGGAGTTGGAACATGTGAAAAACTGTCTCAGCTGTGTATTTTACATTCAGCTAATGATGATTTCTCCTCAGCTGTCCACACTGAGCTATTGAAAAACACATCAGTAAGAGATACTTTGTGTGCCAATATAGTTTGATGGTATTTCTCATGGTAGAATTAGTTGGTGCTTGTTCTGCGAGTTGATCTGCGAGTTAAGCCTTGGCTTGGTCAAAGAGAGAGTTACAGAGTGATGGGCAGTGGCTGGACCTTACTATTGGCTTGTGAAGCTTATGTTCTTGCACAGATCACAAGTTACACGCCCGAACCAAGTGTGACTTCTTCCACCATTTTTGGATGTAGGAGGAAACTGGTTGTGGAGGTGAGCAGTTAGAATAACCAACTCCGTCCTTGGATGTCAACTCCCAACAGTTTGCAAAGATCCACTTTCCTCACTTCCACAATAATGCCCGTTGCTCCTCACATTGCCCGTGCAACCTTTCCAACCTTGTGTGTTCTCTGTGCCCCCTTAAATCACTCATGCCACCTCAAAACCCCCATGTGTACTTTACAGCCACACACCCAATATGCAGCTTTCACAGAATACCCATGGAAAATGTTTTACAATGTTTGGGAATATTGGGGGGGTTGGGAGTAGGGGGGGTGGGGGTGGGAAGGGAAGAGGTTAACCTCTCACCAAAATTCTCTATGTTTGATCCTGAGTAGAAGAAAAGTCCTGTCGTACGAAAGAAAAAGAAAACATACTTGGAATACCTGTGAGTCTTTTAGCTTGGGTTCAACATACCACAGATTACATCACAGTGACAAATGTTTTTGAAACTGGCAGTTATTCACAGATGAATGCAGTACCTATTGTGCTAAAATCATTAATGTTTGAAACCAAGCCAAGCTTTCAGTGTAGCCCAGCTAAATGTCTATGGGAGAAAACAACAGGCAGTGCATATTTCATTTCCAAAGCAGAGTCTGTCAATAGGGGCAGCAGGTGGGTTGTATTTTGTTTTCAAGTATCAAGCCCATCTTTAAAGCAGCCTGTGACATTTAAATCACAGTCAGAAATATGACAGCACATTTTGCCATATTTTACACTGCCTTATGATACATTCTCCGATTGCTATGAATAACTAAAGAGGCTTCCGCAATGAAAGTGTCAAGCTACTTTCAACAATAGATCTCAAAGATAAATCATCATCTTAAAGGACCCATCAACATGACTGAGATTCCAAAACCTCACTTTACCAGATGAAAATGAAAATCCAAGTGGAAGGAAATCCAATTTTTGTCTCCCATTTAAAATTTGGAACCTAACATCTGCAGCACGAACCATTCCCAATCTACAACAAGGCCAGAGAAAAATGGCTCATGGCTGAGAGTGTGGAAGAAAACTGAATTCCTCCAGAAGAAAGTGTGGCAATTTGCATACCATTGAAAATCCAGCCATAGGTTCTTCATGGATAAGAAAGTAAATCTAAATTACAGCAAGTGCAACTTGAGCTTGCATGATCTACTTTTGTCATAGCAAATGACACTAATGCATTTCACAGGAGCTTTGTCAAGCACAATTTCACATTGAGCCAAACAATTGAGGGCTCATCACCAAATACTTGGACAAAGACATTGCTTTAAAGGGGCATCCTAAAGGGAAAGAGGGATTTAGGGAATCATAGAAGTTTGGAGAGAGGATTCTAGTATTTTGGATGTAGATAGCTTAAGAAACAGTAACCAGTGGTGGAACAATCAAAAATCCAGAATGCTCACCAGGTCTGAATGAAATAAGTCCCAATGGATTGTTGGAATGGAAGAGTTTACAGAGTTTGTGAAGGATGACGTTTTGGTGGGAATTGACGAGAAGGAAAGCTCTGTCACATCTGGTTGCATCAATGTGCAAAGCCAAATGGAGAAAAACCTTCATAGGGCTGTCTTTCCAGACCTTAATTGAATTATGTGATTCAGTACTAAATATAAAAAGCATGCTTTCTATTTTTTAAGCCCATTGGATAACATATATAAATGCATTTCAACTTGTTATGTCTTTTTCAGTTCAGACATGAACTTTGATAAGCCGATATATTTACTGAGACCACTGATTCATGCTGCAATTTGGTCCAAAGCATCCTGCTGCTGGCGAACATCTAAACAAAGATGTCTGTTGTATTAACCCTATTCATCTCTTCCTAAAGGCCTGCTGCCTGCAGAGTATTTCCAGTGTGTTCTGTCACCATTCTCCCTGTGAAGTTCTGGCAGACTATTTAACTCTTTTTCACCTGATCCCATCCTCCCTTGATGCTTGTACATGGACGGTTTCCAGCAAGCATTGCTGGATACTACCCAGAAGCAGACACAATGAATTCTTTTCTCCCTTCCCTGGCTGAGGGAGCCTGAGAATATCGGTAATATCCCTTTTTGCCACAATCATTTGGACCTGCAAAACTCTGCTTATGGATGAAACTGGTAACTTTCTGGTCTGCAGAGCATAGTTCTTTACTGCCGAGTAAATATTCCAATTGATCTGGCAAGCAGGGGAGACTGAATATTTCACCAGGATTATGCATTACACCTTAGCTTGCTGCATTAACTGATTTGTCGGACCAAGTGTCCTTAATCAGTTGGCTAGTCAAAAAGTACAAAGATTGGATCTTTTAACTTGCTGTCACTTAGGTATAAATGTATACAAGAGCAGTTAGATTGGTGACCATGTCTGTGACTCCTATGCTATTTGTTATATCCACTAAAGTGAAAGGTCATGGAGGATGTTGGCTTGGTGCTGGAGGGTGACCTTTTGAGGAAACAAAATTAAACACTACTTTATTATCTCTTTATCTTTTTCCTCTGCATCATTGATTCATGTTGTGGCATAGTTCTACAAGTAACTCTAACTGTCCAGTTGCTCATTCAAATGACTATTCTTGCTGTATGACTGTTTGCAAGAGGCAGTCTGCTGGACATTGTAGTGATTCCAATCCCCATACCTGATACTGACCTGTAACTTTTCCAATAGAAGTCATTCACATTGAGATTAATGTTTTTCCATTCAACAGTCCTGGTACCACACATCTATTATGCTCCGTAAAATATCTCCCACTGATCCTCAATGATTTGTCTTAATCCCAGATTCAGAGGAACAGCCATTTATGCATTATTATGACATGATCATTTTCCATACCAATCATACCCATGGTCTTTCTGAAAGTGTTTCCAATGTTGTGTCATTTATTTATGCAGATTAGTACTCTAGACATTTTTTTTGTCATTGAGAAATATCACTTACTGGTATCTTTGGGTTACTTGAATGCATATCTCTCATTTTCCCTTCCAATTTAGCGAGAACATGTGGCTCCAATCTACGAGGGCCGAGTGGTACTATCACATCCCCCAATTATCCAGTCCAATATGAAAACAACGCGCATTGCGTCTGGGTTATCAGTGCGACAGACCCTGATAAGGTAGGCTATCCCACTGGTTTATGGCTTATCATGTTTTTGTTTAAAGCCATCTTTGTATCTTTTCAAACAAGCGAGCCAATAATCATCAATAGAAAGAGGACATTGTTAATATTGGAAGCAACCGAACTGCTTGTTAAATGTGATAAGTCCCAAGGCAAGGACAGTTAGGATAAAATGATGCTTGATTTGTTTGTTTACTTTAGCACTGGTTTTTATATGCCTCTGAAATACAGAAGTATTTCTTTGTTAAAAAAGATTCCTCATCACTTCATCTTGCAGCTTAACAAGAACAGAAGTGGGGCTGTGGATAGTTCAGATTGGAGAAATGTTAACCTGTCAGTTGAAATTTGAACAGGAATGCACAGATTTCCTTTGTATGCTCTGAGGGGAATAGTTCAGAATGACCTGAAGCCTCACTGCAGAAAAATAAAGACCAAAGTTGATGCTAAGCACGTTTTTCCTCCAAGGCACTTCACTTGGCAGAAATGGCAAGTGGATGGTTTAAAATCAACACTGTCCACATATCAGTGTCACCATTCCTGGTGGCATTTGAATTTCATTGGCTATGAAGGCAGTCTAAACAGCAGGCCTGAGCCCTGTGTCGCTCGGAAAGCAGTTGGGGCCTAAATTTAGCAAAAGTGGTCATGCCTTTATGATGTGAAAACTGCTGAAGAGATACGGTGGGACGCAACAGAGAGAGCCAATGGGGCCGGTAAATAACACATTTTAAGATTTTGGCAAAAACCTTTTAGAGCGAGGAAAAGCTGATGCAGGAAAGGAATCTTTGGGCCTCCCCTAGCTGAGGTTTCTGAATACTTATAGCCTTTTTGGAACCTTCCAGCCCACCCCAATGAAACAGTGAGCTTATGCCAAAGACGTTGAGTTAGTGAGTTTTGAGAAGATTTGTAGAACAGGTTGAGGTTCTGGATGTAGTTTTCTGGCTGACTGGAAGGTTCATTTTCAGACATTTCGTCACCATATTCGGTAACATCATCAGTGAAGCACTGGTGTGAGTGACTCACGTTTTATTTATGTGTTTAGGTTTCCTTGGGTTGGTGATTCTATTTCCTGTGGTGATGACATTTCCTATGGTGATGTCATTTCCTGTTCTTTTTCTTTCTGTGGTCTGCTATGTGGATGACTCCTTTGTCATCACTAAATGAAACAAATTAGAGGAAACCTTCAAGACCATCAATAATACCCTTACTGACATACAATTTGCAAAAGAGGAGGAAAACAATAACAAACTGCCATTCCTAGATGTCATAGTAGAGCGAATAGCCAATGGAGAACTTCAAACCAACACCTACAGGAAAACAACACATACGGACCAAATATTGAACTACAGAAGCAATCATCCCAACATCCACAAATGAAGTTGTATTAGAACATTATTTCAATGAGTCACCACACACCGCAGCACAGAGGAACTACAAAGAGCAGAGGAAAATCACCTATACAGTGTATTCAAAACTAATGAGTACCCAATGAACACAGTCTGCCGATTTTTCAGCAACAAACCCAAACAAGCAGACAAAACGCATTCAGAAACCCTAGCCACTCTCCCCTACCTCAAAGACATCTCAGAAATGACTGCCAGACTACTCAGACCTCTTGGCATCATGGTAGCCCACAAACACACTAAAGCAGCAGCTAGTGAACTTTAAAGACCCCATACAGACAACAAGCAAAACTAATGTCATTTACAAAATACCTTGCCAGAACTATAAGAAACATTGGACAAACAGGCAGAAGACTAGCCACCAGGATACATAAATATGAACTAGCCACCAAAAAGACATGACCCACTCTCACTAGTATCTTTATATACAGATGAGGAAGGACACCACTTCGACAACACATCCATCTGAGGACAAGCCAAACAGAGATATGTACGATAATTCCTAGAGGCATGGCAATCCAACCGGAACTTTATCAACACATTGACTTGGACCCCATTTACCATTTTCTGAGAAAAAGAACAGGAATTGACATCACCACAGAAAATGACATTACCAATCCAAGGAAACCTAAACACATAAATAGAAAGCAGGTCACTAACACCAGTGCTTCATTGGAGGCTCATTGATGATATGACTTAGTATGGTGGTGAAATGGCTGAAAATGAAATTTCCAGCTCAGTGAGCAAACTTACATCCAAGACTTTGAGTCCCAAGGTGGCAGTCAGCTTCCACTCCAATTCAAACACCCATCTACCAACCCTGGCTTTATTCCTAATGGCTTTGAGCAGGATGACACTTGGCATCAGAAACACTCTGACCTTGTATCCTTTGGAACCTTTGGGTATGCCATCTACTGCAGACCCTCCTGCCTGTGCACTGGTACATCAAAATCTTCCTCATAATCTTTGTTCTGTCTTTACAAATGCATGCAGTGAAGGGGTAATGCAATAATGAAAAATGTTCCATACGTTAATGGTACACGTACAGAATGGTAAATAAGGCCTTGCCAATGTCACGCATCTGCTAGGTCCAGGGTGATCCCTCACTGTTACCTCTACTCCCATCACTCAACCCCTCTACATCTTTGTAACAAATGGATTTATAAAGATATTTTTTCTTCAATAAAGATCATGACTAGAAGTACATTTTAATGTGCAGTCCTCTGATCTTCTCCCATTCTCTGTTGAAGGTGATAAATCAGCCTTTGCAATTTGTTTCCACAAGGGAATAAAATTCCATAGATATGAAGTTGCACATTAGCAGGTGAATACAAATGTACCTGCATTTCTAACTTGATAACCAACCAGAAATACAGGTTTGGTTTTTCAATTCAAACTTAAGGACTGTGGAACTGCTTACAGTATCTCCTTTGCAATCTTGAAACAATGTTGTTCTTTTGGCATCATACCTCAGATTACAATTATCCATTCACAGGAACAAAAGGACACAGCACTGATTCTAAACTTAAGAAAATGATCAAACATTGATGCAAAGCATTGGTCAAGTCTCCTTCAGCCTATTCTGTATAACTTGAGCTGTTTCATTTTATTTAGAATAAAGCATAGATATCTCAGGATGACATCAAGAATTGGCAATTGCATTTATGTGAGATAAACTTCTACAAAAGCTTTTTAACTAACACAGGGAAGGTCAGAAGATGATTTCAAAATGTGAAATTCTTTGATAAAATGATTAATGAAAGACTGGCTCCTCCGGTTATAGGATCAATTCCAAGAGATCATTTATTTAATGTTGTCATAAAGAGAGCAAATAGAGTGGTTGAGATAAATTTCTTAATATTGAGAGTGCTGAGACAGAAACTATCTTCTCTTTCATAAAATAGGATTGATGTTTTGAGAAGGGGAACAAATTGTGCAATGCAATTTATTTTGGATTGCTTCAGTAAAGAACCAGTATAGGGATAAAGGATTGAGTGGTCTTAATCTGTGCTGCAACTTCCACATGATTTTATTATGGTTGAGCTTCTAATTCAGAATGAGAATTGTGTGTTATATTTGCAAAATTGGAATGTTGATCAGTAGAGATTAGTTTGAGGATTGTGGTTGAATTGTAAGGATGACCTTTAGTTAATGGCTTTATTTTATCTGGGGAATCATGCTTCGTGAAAACTGTGTTTCTTGAATTATATAGCAAGCTTTTGTTTTATTGCTGTAGGTCTGCTGAGAGTGTCATGGATAGATCAGACCGCTCTTGCAGTCAACAGGGATTAAGAGCCATCAAATAAGAATGCAAATTGCCCGAGTTTCTGTTGAGCATTTGCACAATGTACTTTTGGAACTTGCAATGCAGACTGTTGTAGAAAACACACGTTAATCCTCGGTCATTAGCTGTGCTCATTATTGGATGAACAATGCTGGCAGTTGGAGTTCCCTGGTGATGGAGTGGTTGAACGCACTGTGATAATGATTCATTCAGAAAGTTTTCAGAATCTAATATGAAGATGGATATTGCATGGAGGGTGACTTTGCTCAGGTGTAATATCCTGCAATGTTAAGTCTGCCCAATTATCTAGGCTACCACTTGCATCCTCCTGGGTGACATTGTGCTAAAATGCCCAAAAATACCCTCCATCCACAAACAAAAAGTGACAGATGTTAGCGGAGGTTCAGGGTTACTTGGGCATAAATCTAGTAGACAGTGAAGAAGGTTACCTCAGAGTACAACAGGATCTTGATCAGATGGGTCAATGGGCTCAGAAGTGGCAGATGAAGTTTAATTTAGATAAATGCGAGGTGCTGCATTTTGGAAAAGCAAATCAGAGCAGGACTTATACACTTAATGGTAAGATCCAAAGGAGTGTTGCTGAACAAAGAGACCTTGGAGTGCAGGTTCATAGTTCTTTGAAAGTAGAGTCGCGGGTAGATAGGATAGTGACGAAGGCATTTGGTATGCTTTCCTTTGTTGGTCAGAGTATTGAGTACAGGAGTTGGGAGGTCATGTTGTGGCTGTATAGGACATTGTTTAGGCCACCTTTGGAATATTGTGTGCAATTCTGGTCTCCTTCCTATTGGAAGAATGTTGTGAAACTTGAAAGGGTTCAAAAAAGATTTACAAGGATGTTGCCAAGGTTAAAGGATTTGAGCTATAGAGAGATGCTGAATAGGCTGGGGCTGTTTTTCCTGGAGCACTGGGGGCCGTGGGGTGACCTTATAGAGGTTTATAAAATCACGAGGGGCATGGATAGAATAAATAGACAAAATCTTTTCCCTGGGGGTGGGGGAGACCAGAACTAAAGAGCACAGGTTTAGCGTGAGAGGGGAAAGATATAAGAACTAGGAGCAGGAGTAGGCCATCTGGCCGTTTGAGCCTGCTCGGCTACTCAATAAGATCATGGCCAATCTTTTTCTGGGCTCAAATCTTAGCTTTAAAAGCGATTAGTGAAGTCAACTACCTCACTGAACAAGGAGGTTCATAGATTAACAGCCCTCTAAGTGAAGAAGTTCCTTCTCAGTTCAGTTCTGAACCTACTTTCTTTAATCTTGAGGCCATGCCCTCTTGTCGTAGTCTCAGCCACCAGTTGAAACATCCTATCTATTACTATTTTAATGATTTCGTTCATAATTTTATATGTTTCTATATGATACCCCCTCATTCTCCTGAATTCCAGTGAGTATAATCTCAATCTACTCAATCTTTCCTCATAAGCCAATCCCCTCAACTCCAGAATCAACCCAGTGAATCTCTTCTGCACCCCCTCCAGTGCAATACATCCACCCAGGTCCCTCTGCAAAACAGCATGCTTCAAGTAATAATCTATTCTGCTATTACTAAAAGGGACCTAAAGGGCAACTTTTTCACACAGAGGGTGGTGCATGTATGGAATGAGTTGCCACAGGAGGTGGTGCTGACTGGTACAATTAGAGCATTTAAAAGGCACCTGAATGAGTATATGAATAGGAAAGGTTTAGAGGGATATGGGCTAAGTACTGACAGACAGAATGACATTAGGTTAGAATAACTGGTCGACATGAACGTGTTGGACCGAAGGGTCTGTTTTCGTGCTGTACATCTCTATGACTCTTAAGATCTCAGTTCTGTAAGTGAAGACAGCTTTAGTATGCAAGGGCAAAATGGGATGGCTTGGAGGCCCAAAAAGCCCATTCCTGTGCTGTATTGTTCTTTGTTCTAGGTGTGTGTCAAGTTATTCATGCTGCAATTCAACCACGAACAACCTCTCTACTGAAATCTAGGCTCCAATTTTAAAAGTGAGCAGAAGAGGAGGTGCACATAATGTCCAAAGCAGTTGGTGCAACTCCAAAATCCAGTAATTTGGGGTGTTTGGTGATATAATAATCAAGGCCTCATTCATGTAAAAGCTTTCTGAGTCTTGGGCAACTCCTGACCAGATCTACCCCCAACTTGGCAGTTGCATGGAAAAATGTGGTAGTGGGAGCCACTGAGAGAACTAGTTGCCAGTGGCTCCAGGGAATAAGAGTCTGAATGTGCTCTGGGAGCAGAGGGGAGGGGATTTCCATTGCTTGGAGGAGGGTTTAAAGTTAAATTGCTGGTCTATAGTGGCCACTTTTGCACCACCTGCCCTGCAATTGAAGGAAATGTATTGAAACTTTACCTGGTTGTCATCAAGACTCTCACAGTGGTTCTGCGATCAGACTACAGATAATGTAGTTCTCTCCCTGACTGGTGTTATGATTCGATCATAGTGTTATCAAGCTGCAAAATTTGAAAGTAAAGCCAGCCTTGGCCTGTCTACAATGGGACCCTCAGCAAACTTTATGCAGGTAGGAATACAGTGACCTCTGGCTCTTAAGCCAACTTAACCAACCATGAACTCTCCAACTGGGCAAACATCCTGACAGTGCATTTTTAGAATTTAGATGGAAATTTAAATGATCATTGCACCATGAAACAAGCTGACCATAGTGAAGGCATCAGTTCCAGTGAGTTGTCACTGCTTGTCTTCGCCCATCAGTTTCCAAGGCAACAATGAGTACAGTGACAAACTCAATAAACTGATTGTCATTCTGAACGATGCAGTGACATGAAGGATCACCCGATAGTAGGCAACAAGACTTTCCGATTTAAAAATAAACCTCCAACTCCAGGAACATGAGGAAGGTGTATTAAATGAAATTTGAAGCTCCATTAAATAAATCAAAATTTTATGTTGGATTACAGAAAGTATATGGCATAGAAATAGGCCATTCAAACCAATGAGTTCCAGTTTTACTCGATCCTCTTTTTATGTTTTCTTCATCCAACTCTACGATTTGAACTGACTTGCATAGTTTTCCCTAAATTGTTCTGCACTATTTACTTTAGCCATTCTCTGTTGTAGCAATTCCCACTTTCTCACCACTCTTTGGGTAAGGAAATCTCTTTTGAATTCCCGAGGTAAAAACAATGACTGCAGATGCTGGAAACCAGATTCTGGAGTAGAGTGGTGCTGGAAAAGCACAGCAGTTCAGGCAGCATCCGAGGAGCAGGAAAATCGACGTTTCGGGCAAGGTCTTTTGCTGCTGTGCTTTTCCAGCACCACTCTACTCCAGAACCCCTTTTGAATTCCCTATTAGATTCTTGGTGATTGTGCTACGTTGATAGTCTCTAGTTATGCTCTTCCCCACAAGAGTAATGTTTTCTCTCTCGAACAAATTTATCAAACCTTTTTATAAATTTTGAAGATCTCTAGGTCACAGCTCAGCTTTTTTTCAAGAGAGAGAGAGACAGCCAATCCTTTCCTGACATGTCTTCTTATGCATTTCAGTTATCATCTATGTAGATCTTGCACTCTGTAATGCTCCAATGTCCTTTCCATATCATAACGAACAGAACTGCAGGCTGTGCCCTTTATTCTAATCAAGGTTTGATACACGATTTTGCATAATATGTAGACTTTTCAATTATGTCCCTTCTAGAAATTAAACTTAGTGTCTGCTTTGCACTTTTTTGGCTTTCTAAACAGTGGCACAATTTTTAGTATGAACCGAGTCATTTCTATGTTGTTCTATTTGTGGTGAATGGCTACATGTATGTGTTAAAATATTTGGCAACACTGCCTAATGAATGAATAAATTAGTGGGAAGATAAATAATGCTGTTGGGTGACCTGTCATAGAGTCATAGAGTCATATGGCTTGGAAATAGTCCCTTTGGTCCATCTAGTCCATGCCAAACATAATCCCAAACTAAACTAGTCCCACCTGCTTGCTCTTGCCCCATATCCCTTCAAACTTTTCCTATGCATGTACTTATCCAAATATTTGTTAATTATTGTAATGGTACCCACATCCACAACTTTCTCAGGAAGTTCATTCCATGCACAAACGAGCCTATGTAAAACATTTGCCCCTCATGTCTTTTTAAGTCTCTCCCCTCTCACCTTAAAAATGTGCCCCATTGTCTTGAAATTCCCCATCTGAGGGAAAAGACAACCACCACCGAATCTATCTATACCCCTCATTAAGCTTCAAATGGGTCACTTCTCAACCTCCGACACTCCAATGAAAAGAGTCCCAGCCTACCACCTTTTCTTTTTAACTCAAACGTTCCATACTCGGCAACATCTTGATAAATCTCTTCTGAACCCCTCTCCAGGTTAATGATTTCCTTCCTATAATTGGGTGACCAGAACTTGACTTAGTACTCCAGAAGAGGGCTCATCAATGTCCTGTACAACCTCAACAAAGGATTGAGCAATGAAGGCAAGCATGCCAAATGCCTTTTTAACCACCCTGTATATAGGTGACACAAACTTCAAAGAGATATGTACCTATACTTCTAGATTCCTCTATTATACACTACCCAAGGATCTATCATCAATTCTATAAACGCTACCCTTGTTTGTTGTATGAAAATGCAATACCTCACATTTATCCAGATTGAACTCCATCTGCCATTTTTCAACCCATTGACCCATTCGATCAAGAACCTTTTGTAATCTTAGAAAACCTTCTTCACTGTCTGCTATGCCACCAATTTTGTTGTTGTCCGCAAACATACTATATTCTCATCCAAATTGTTTATATATTGACAAGCAATCAAAAATTTCAAAATCTGGGGACAGTGAAAGGTAAGATTATCCATCATGCATGCCCCATGAGGAGTTGGAACATCCTCAACCTGCTTCCATGTACTCTCCAGAGAGATGAAAAAAGAAGAAAATAAAAACCTTGGGCTGATGAGGGAGAAGAATACTCCTAAGACAAATCCCTAGCCCTGAGGGAGAAGGGTCCAGAGAAAAAAACTCTTCCCTGCATCTCTCTGGAGATCAAAACCAGTCCAGTATATCAACCATGATTGTTGGACCACAATCAACAGTCCTTACAGCTCATGTCATGCTGTTCCAAAGGAAGTTCTCAAAGCAGGAGCAGGATTGCCTGGAACTGCACCTGCCTGAAGATGTGGCAGTTGAAATGTAAGGACTCTTGATTGATAGGCAGCGAAAGTGAAGTGATAATTGTTGTGTTGCAAAATGCAAGTGTAATCACTTACCATCATCATAGTTTCAAATATTAAGTGATACATCTACAATGGTATTGATAATGTACAGTAATTATTCTAACTTTCGACAGCAGCAAATAATTTGAACAACGTATTTTAAATGACATTCTTTGTATTTCTTATATTATATTGGACACACTTCTTAGGTATTGCTGTGCAGGAGATTTTACAATTATGTCGCACCTGATTATACACTGAGGGTAGAATTCTTGCACCCCATAAAATATATTGTGGGTGGCACAGTGGTTAGCACTGCTGCCTCACAGTGCCAGAGACTCAGGTTCAATTCCTGCCCCAGGCAACTGTCTGTGTGGAGTTTGCACATTCTCCCCGTGTCTGCGTGGGTTTCCTCCCACGGTCCAAAGATGTGCAGTTGAGGTGAATTGGTCATACTAAATTGCCTGTATTGTTAGGTGAATGGGATGTAGGGGAATGGGTCTGGGTGGGTTGCTATTCGGAGGATCGGTGTGGACTTGTTGGGCTGATGGGCCTATTTCCACACTGTAAGTAATCTCATCTAAAAAATTTCCAGGACATGCCTGTCTCCATTTAGCTAGTTTCTCACTCTTTAATTTTTCTGGGCGGGGACTTCAAGAGAAAGAGGTTCTACCTCAAGACCTGAAACCAATTACTGGCTCTAAACCACGTCAAGATCCTGGACACTTCTGGTATTGCAGGAGGCCCAGGAGGTAGATGAATGACAGATGCCCCAGACTCAGTAAAATCTAAAATCTCACCAGGACCAGGTTGGTAGAACCAGAGGGAGGTGTGAAAGTACATTGGACAGGGCAGGGGCAGGCTGAAGATAGGGAGACACAACAGTCTGGGGGTAAGCTTAGCACATGGAACCATGCAAGAGTTACATACCCATGTCACCTTTCACTGACCAGGTTAAACCTATCTGGCTGTAACATTGGGCAAAGATCTCTCCTTCTGTCTGTTCAGTTCAAAGGACCTTAGGATAAGGCCTTTGATTGCCCACTAAGGGACTCAGTTAGGTAGGGGTGAGAAACCCACCCAACCTCCCTCACAAACCCATAAAACTCTGGTAGGAGCATTGGCAGGTGGATTGGCAGATATGAAGCTGTTGATGGCATAGCATCCTTATACATGAGCCCCAGTCTTCTATTTGTCCAATCATAAGTCTTCTGTAAAATTTCAGTCCAACATACTTTGTATCTTGCTTCACAGGGGCCTATCATTTTGGATCTCCACATTCAGCAAATAAACTATCAATTGGCATCAGTGATAGATTCTCATGAATATATGTCCTCCCTGATTGTCATACCTTCCCTGCCCCCTTTCCAGTGTGAATGTGAGGTGCCCTTGTCAGCAGTGGTTGAATTCTAGTGGTCTCAAACTTCACAGCTCTGCATTTATGATTCACTTTAAAGAACAATAATGATGAGCACTTTCCAATGATATTTTCTGAATAATTACACTTCTGATTAATAGTATTCAACAAATAAATAGGAAATCCATTATTGACTCGACTTCAATCCTCGTGTTCAGCAGACAATGTTCATTTAACAAGGTGATTTTGTTTGACAGCAAGTGAATCACAGGATACTCTGTCAGTTGAATGAAACTTTCTGACAGCTAAGAAATCAAAGACACAAATTATCAAAGATCTGAAAAATTGTGGCCGGTTATTTCAGGGATTGGTATTCATTCAGGTTCTCTACAATCTGATTACATTTAGCGCTCCTATCTTGAAGAAGATGAAACAACTCACGAATCAAACGTGAGATCTCTGGTTTGACGTGACTAACACAGACACGGTCACCTTAGACATGCTGCTGAGATTCATAAATGTCCAGGCAGGAGACTGGAATTTTATGTTATGAGTTCAGGCTTGTCCTATTTATAGAGAAGCAGTGAGGGTGCGGGGGCCTCTCTCAGCATTCCGGAAACCTGGACCTGCTGGTAATACACAGGAGCTACAAAATTTAATGGTAGGATCTCATTGGAATCTATTTACTTTTACCTACTAAAGGGTTGCATTGAGAGGAATGGGTGAGGGGAAACCATGTACAGTTTGGCTACAGACAGTAGTAAGGATTCAGATGATGTGTGGATTGGCTGGATGGAGTGAGAGATCAATGCAGATTCGCTAACAGGTTGGGAGGAAGCACTTTTGTTCTGTTCAGCCCACAAGGGGTGCTAGAAAACCACATACTTTTATCTCCCTCCTCCCTTCAGATTATGAAATTCCTAAGCCCTGGGTAATGCTTACTGGTGTTAAATTCAATTTGACGATAAAATCTGAGATGAGTAGTTCAAATTAAATACATAATTATGAACTGCATTATGCATTGAACCCAAACTCACCCAGTTAAAATGAAAGTGAGTAACTGGTAGGTGGGTTCACAGTTTTTTTCATATTTCATGACTCCCTATCCTGACCCTATTCTGCCTGAGTAGTGAAAATTATACACCTGCTGTGTTTGCTTCCTAACCATAAGTTCCTGTAGGCTCTAAACTCACAGCAAAGTAATGCAAATGCTGGAAATCAAAAATAAAAACATTGCCAAGAAGAAGATGGCAAGATGGGGAAAGTGCTTTAATAGTCAATGTCCACAGGGTTCACTGATAATTCATTTGACTTGTTGGAACTTACTGTTCCTTGGTATTCCTTCTCAAGTTACTTTCATTTGCTCTCAGGAGTCACAGGGCAACTGGCTCACACTTACAAAGTCTCTGACCTCCTGGTTAAAATCCATAATTTACAGCAATTAATCAGAGGAAATAAATTGGTTTTCTCCAGGTTTGTGGTCTGTATTTTAATACTGCAGAGAAAAGGGGCAGCTTCTTCCATTCTGGAGACACGATACTTTATCACTAAATATTCAAACTCACAAGTTGTTCACAGGCCAGGGAGCCAAACCCAGATAGGCAAAGACATTTGTCACCATTCCGTAGACCATTTAGCAGCTTGATGCTAGCTAAATCTCTCAGCATACACACTCCTTAGATCCAATTAGTCTGCAATAACTTCATCCACAGTTTGAACAAACATCATTGTGAACAGCGCAAACAAGGTGTATTCAGTAACTTGCATTTTAATAGTGAAGTCTTCCTGAATGCAATTCTTGGCTTTTAAAACAGTCCATTTCTCATTCTAGTTTGCAACCAAAAATGCAGCAAAATAAAACCAAATGGTCTTTACTTTCTGCAAATTCAACTTGGGAGCAAATGCTAAATAAATACCGAAAGATGTTGGAAATCCAAAACGAAAATAGAAATTGCTGGAAACTGCCAGAGCCGCTGAGCTAATCTGTGGAGAGAAAGCACAGTTAATGTCTTGGGATCTTCTTCAGAATACTTCTGAGGAAGGATCATCGGACCTGAAACATTAACTCTACTTTGTCTTCACAGATGCTGCCAGACCTGCTGAACTTGCCCAGCAATTTTTGTTTGTGTTTGGAAGACATTGCTCTGAATGGTCTAACTTTCATTTTGGGGCAGAGATACAGGTATTAATGGAAGTTATGCCATCACACTCATACAACACTAGGTTATAGTCCAACAGGTTTATTTGGAAGCACTCGCTTACAGAGCACTGCTCATAGAACATAGAACATAGAACATAGAAAAATACAGCGCAGTACAGGCCCTTCAGCCCTCGATGTTACGCCGACCGAAGCCTACCTAACCTACACTAGCCCAATAACCTCCATATGCTTATCCAATGCCGGCTTGAATGACCATAAAGAGGGAGAGTCCACCACTGATACTGGCAGGCATTCCATAAACTCACAACCCGCTGAGTAAAGAATCTACCCCTAACATCTGTCCAAAACCAACCTCCCCTTAATTTAAAGCTGTGTCCCCTAGTAACAGCTAACTCCATACGCGGAAAAAGGTTCTCACTGTCAACCCTATCTAAACCCCTAATCATCTTGTACACCTCTATCAAATCTCCCCTAAACCTTCTTTTCTGCAATGAAAACAGCTCCAAGTGCCTCAGCCTTTCCTCATATGATCTTCCTACCATGCCAGGCAACATCCTGGTAAACCTCCTCTGCACCCGTTCCAGTGCCTCCACATCCTTCCTATAGTATGGCGACCAAAACTGTACACAATACTCCAGATAAGGCCACACCAGAGTCTTATACAACTGCAACATGACCTCAGGACTCCGGAACTCAATTCCTCTACCAATAAAGCCCAGTATGCCATATGCCTTCTTCACAGCACTATTTACCTGGGTGGCAACCTTCAGAGATCTGTGTACATGGAGACCAAGATCCCTCTGCTCATCCACACTACCAAGTAGCCTACCATTAGCCCAGTAATCCATCTTCTTGTTACTCCTACCAAAGTGAATGACTTCACACTTAGCTACATTGAACTCCATTTGCCACCTTTCTGCCCAGCTCTGCAACTTATCTATATCCCGCTGTAACCTGCCACATCCTTCTTCGCTGTCCACCACTCCACCGACTTTCGTATAATCCGCAAACTTGCTCACCCAGCATTCAAGCCCCTCCTCCAGGTCATTTATAAAAATGACAAACAGCAATGGTCCCAAAACAGATCCTTGTGGAACACCACTAGTAACTGCACTCCAAGATGAACCTTTACCATCAACTACTACCCTCTGTCTCCTTCCAGCCAGCCAATTCCTAATCCAAACCTCTAATGCACCCTCAATGCCATACCTCCATAATTTTTGCAGTAGCCTACTATGGGGTACCTTATCGAACGCCTTGCTAAAATCCATATGCACCACATCTACTGCTTTACCCTCGTCCACTTCCTTGGTCACCTTCTCAAAGAACTCAATAAGGTTTGTGAGGCATGACCTGCCCTTCACAAAACCATGCTGACTATCCTTGATCACATTATTCCTATCCAGATGTTCATAAATCCTATCCCTTACAATTGTCTCTAAGACTTTGCCCACATCAGAAGTGAGACTCACTGGCCTATAGTTACTAGGGCTTTCCCTACTCCCTTTCTTGAACAAGGGGACCACATTCGCTATCCTCCAGTCTTCTGGCACTATTCCTGTAGACAACAACGACATAAAAATCAAGGCCAATGGCTCCGCTATCTCCTCCCTAGCTTCCCAGAGGATCCTAGGATAAATGCCATCAGGCCCAGGGGACTTATCTATTTTCACCCTTTCCAGTATTACCCGGACCTCTTCCCTACATACCTCAAAGCCATCCATTCTAATCACTTGTGACTCAATATTCACATCAGCAACAATGTCCTGTTTCTGAGTGAATACTGACGAAAAGTATTGATTTAGTGTCTCTCCAATCTCCTCTGCCTCCATGCACAACTTCCCACTACTATCCTTGACTGGACCGATACCTACCCTAGTCACCCTTTTATTCCTGACATACCTATAGAAAGCCTTAGGGTTTTCCCTAATCCTACCAACCAAGGACTTTTCATGTCCCCTTCTCACTGCTCTTAGCTCTCTCTTTAGATCCTTCCTGGCTACCTTATAACTCTCAATCACCCCAACTGAACCTTCACGCCTCATCTTTACATCGGCCGCCCTCTTCCCTTTTACAAGGGATTCCAATTCCTTATTAAACCACGGTTCCCTCACAAGACCCTTTCCTCCCTCCCTGACTGGTACATATTTATCAAGGACACCCATTAGCTGCTCCTTGAACAAGATCCACATATCATTTGTGTTCTTCCCTTGAAGCCTATTTTTTCAATCCACACATCCTAAGTCATGCCTCACCGCATCATAATTTCCCTGCCCCCAGCTATAACTCCTGCCCTGCAGTGCACACTTATCCCTCTCCATCACTAGAGTAGGTAGCTGTGGAGCCGGATCATAAGACACAATTTATAGCAAAAGATTACAGTGTCATGCAACTAAAATGTTATATTGAACAACTAAGATTGCTGTTAAGTCTTTCATGTTTTAGAATGGGTTACAGGTATCGGTTCATTAATATGTAAATCCCAGAAACTCTTTCAAGTCACATGCTCGAGATAACTTGAGATTTTATAAAAAAAAGTGACATCCCAGCTCAGACAATGCATTAAAGGTGTGAGGTTAGAGTATGTCTGTATCATAGTCCTGAGTGAGATTGGTTCTATTTCCAAGTCCTGCTTCACAGCTCCCTGATGAAGGAGCAGTGCTCTGAAAGCTAGTGCATCCAAACAAACCTGTTGGACTATAACCTGGTGTTGTGTGAATTTTTAACATTGTCCACCCCAGTCCAATAGCAGATCCTCCACATCATCACACTGTAGACAGGATGGAGGCAGCCATTGGGGGATCAGGACTTCATGTTTGTCAATGTCACTGTGCTCAGCCTGGGGTTTTCTATAGACTCTATGACAACCAATGGTCCCTGTGCTCTGATGTTTCACTCACAGCAATTGGCATCGACACACGATCATGGCGTTGACTTCAGCTAACGGAATTTGCTGCCATGCAAGTGTCTCTTCCTGCACTACTGCTGAAAATGGTGCAGGTTGAGACTTTTGCAATCTGGGTTCTGGTATCATCTTGGCAAAACCAAAAATCTTTCCTCCCTCATGATAATTCAGGCTCAAGTTCTTACAATCTGTTTTCAGTGGAGGCAAGGAATTTCAATGGTTTCATTTCAGTCATAGAATCATACAGTTGTATCCCGTGGAAACAGACCCTTCAGCCCAACTTGTCCATGCTGACCAGATATCCTATATTAATCTAGTCCCATTTACTAACACTTGACCCACATCACTTGAAACCCTTTGTATTCATGTACCCATCCAGTTGCCTTTTGAATGTTAAATTGTACTAGCGTCCACTACTTCCTCTGGCAGCTTATTCCATACATGCACCACTCTCTGCGTGAAAAGGTTTCCCCTTTAAATCGTTTACCTCTCACCTTAAACCTATGCTCTCTCGTTCTGATTTCCCACACCCCAGGGAAAAGACCTAGCCTATTTACCCGATCCATACCCATCATGATTTTAAAAACCTCTATAAGATCACCCCATAGCCTCCGATGCACCAGGGAAAACAGCCCCAGCCTATTCAGCCTCTCCCTGTAGCTCAAATACTCCAACCTTGGCAACATCCTTGTATATCTTTTCTGAACCTTTCAAGTTTCACAACTTAGAGGTAGACCAGTATTGCATACAATATTCCAAAAGTGGCCAAACCAATGTCTTTTCCAGCCACAACATGACCTCCCAACTCCTATGCTCAATGCTCTGGCCAGTAAAGGAAAGCATGTGATCACTTTTAGTTGATATCTGAAGAACTTGCAAAATTCATGTGACACCAAGGTGTACAATGATGGTGCTCAGTATGGAGAAGTCGAACATTATAATTTAATTGCAAAGGATTCTCTCAAGTTTCCTTTGAACAATTCCCACTGAAATATTGTATTTTTAAATAACTAATTGTCTGCAAAGAATTTGCTTATGTACAGGCACAGGAAGATGGGACTTAACTAGACTCTTAGCAATGGGCTGGGAGGCAGGAAAACCATAGAAATGGCATGAAAAGGTGTTGGGATACCCACTGTCTGCTTGCGATCACACCATGATGAATGAGATACCCAATTCCAATTCTATGATTTGGCCAGAAACTTTGAGAGCAGACTGTTAGCTTTCATTTTATTGATGACCCTTCGAGGATCGCAGAGTAGGGTTACCTTCTCCTTTCGGCTTTGATAGTGAGACTGCTGTCACCTCTGGAGAATTGAGCTGAGATTGTCCACATCAGCTCTGCTATGTACCACTAAGCTAACAATTCTGCATATCATTTATGGCAATGATTTCACACAATATGTTAGGCGACCCAGAAACAGAAAAATATGCAACAAACTTAGATAGTTTGCATAGTTCAAGAGTTCTGGTTCAGTGTGATTTAGTCTTTTTTTTAAGATACCTTGACTGGATGAATCAAATGCAAGCAACAATGTGAACTTTATGCAGATACTAAATGATAAAGAACATAGAACATAGAACATTACAGTGCAGTACAGGCTCTTCGGCCCTCGATGTTGCGCCGCCCTGTCATACTAATCTGAAGCCCATCCCACCTACACTATTCCATGTACATCCATATGCCTGTCCAATGACAACTTAAATGCACTTAAATTTGGCGAATCTACTGCCGTTACAGGCAAAGCATTCCAAACCCTTACCACTCTCTGAGTAAAGAAACTACCTCTGACATCTGTCTTATACCTATCTCCCCTCACTTTAAAGTTGTGTCCCCTCGTATTTGCCATTCCAATACTTGGAAAAAGGCTCTCCCTGTCCACCCTATCTAACCCTCTGATTATCTTGTATGTCTCTATTAAGTTACCTCTCAACCTTCTTCTCTCTACAGCCTCAAGGCCCTCAGCCTTTCCTCGTAAGCCATTCCTTCCATTACCAGGCAACATCCTAGTAAATCTCTTCTGCACCCTTTCCAAAGCTTTCACATCCTTCTTATAACGCGGTGACCAAAACTGTACACAATACTCCAAGTGTGGCTGTACCAGAGCTTTGTACAGCTGCAGCATAACCTCCTGGTTCCGGAACTCAATCCCTCTATTAATAAAGGCCAAAACACTGTATGCCTTCTTAACAACCCTGTCAATCTGGGTGGCAACTTTCAGGGATCTATGTACATGGACACCGAGATCTCTCTGCTCATCTGCATTCCCAAGAATCTTACCATTAGCCCAGTACTTTGCATTCCGATTACTCTGTCCAAAGTGTACCACCTCACACTTGTCCACATTAATTTCATTTGTCACCTCTCAGCCCAGCTCTGCATCCTATCTATGTCTCTCTGCAACCTATTACATCCTTCGTCACTATCCACAACTCCACCGACCTTAGTGTCGTCTGCAAATTTGCTAACCCACCTTTCTAAGCCCTCATCCAGGTCATTTATAAAAATGACGAACAGCAGTGGACCCAACACCGACCATTGCGGCATGCAGCTAGTAACTGGACACCAAGATGAACATGTTCCATCAACTACAACCCTCTGTTTTCTTTCAGCAAGCCAATTACTGATCCAAACTGCTATGTCTCCCACAATCCCATTCCTCCACATTTTGTATAATAGCCTACTGTGGGGAACCTTATCAAATGCCTTGCTGAAATCCATATACACCACATCAACCAGTTTACTCTCATCTACCTGTTTGGTTACTTTGTCAAAAAAGTTAAGAAGATTCGTTAGGCATGACCTACCTTTCACAAAACTGTGCTGACTGTCCCTGATCAGATTATTCTTTTCTAGATGGTTATAAATCCTATCTCTTATAACCTTTTCCAACACTTTACCACAACTGAAGTGAGACTTACTGGTCTGTAATTACCAGGGTTGTCTCTACTACCCTTTTTGAACAAGGGAACCACATTTGCTATCCTCCAGTCCTCAGACTCTATTCCTGTAGACAATGATGATTTGAAGATCAATGCCAAAGACTCGGCAATCTCTTGCCTTGCTTCCCAGAGGATCCTAGGATAGATCCCATCTGGCCCAGGGGACTTGTCTATTTTCACACTCTGCAGTTTTTCTAATACATCTTCCTTGTGAACCTCAATCTCTTCTAGTCTAGTTGCAAGTATCTCTGTATCTTTCTCGCCAACATTTTCATTTTCTATAGTGAACACTGTCGAAAAATATTTATTTAGTGCTTCCCCTATCTCCTCTGACTCCACACACAACTTCACACTATTATCCTTGATTGGCCTTAATTTAACTCTTGTCATTTTTTTATTCCTGACATACCTATGGAAAGCCTTAGGGTTAATTCTGATCCTATCCACCAACAACCTCTCATGTCTCCTCTGGCTGTTCTGAGCTCTCTTTTTAGATCTTTCAGGAGTTTTTGGGAGGGAAACTGTTATCCCATGCCTTTTCGCATGCTCGCTTTTTTGTACAGCCTACAGAAATCTTCTTTGTGCTTATGCCAAAGTCACAGCAAAGCTGCAACTTCAAAATAATCCAGTCTGTGTCAACAAAGGCCACCATTCTACCTCCTATCATTTGAACTCAATCTCTTGTGGCTTCTAGGCAGAAGCTCTATAATTCAGGATTTTACCAAAGCAATGATATTAAGGATGTGGAACTGTGCACTTGATATTGAAAATCCATAACCCCACTGTTACAAATTCCTTTAAGTTAAATAATACCTTTTGTAACTAGCAGATAAAAGCTTGCAAGGTTTCAAAAAATTCTATTAAGTATTTTGTACACTCAGCATCTCTTCTCCAATCTCCATCCTTTTGCTGCTCATATTGACAGAACCTTAAATCATTGAATTAGATGTTATCTAATGCCCTCCTACTCTGGGATTTTCATGCTACATCTACTCTTGTAACATTGCAAATGATGCATGAAAAATCCAGTGTCATGTTCAAATTAAAATCTGCATAGACGGTCAGCTGTACCTAATCTAACCAAAGGTGGGGATTTTAACTCAGAATGGATTTCCACTGAGGAAATCTCTGTCAGCCAGCTACAGACCTTCACTGATTTTAAGCACTGAGTGCCTTTTAAATACCGTCGGTCCACATCCAGCCCAAAGCAGAAAGGAGCCACAGATTCATACAGCATGGAAACAGATCCTTCGGTCCAACTTGTCCATGCTGACCAGATATTCGAAGTTAATCAAATCCCATTTACCAGTATTTGGCCCATATCCCTCTAAACCCTTCCTATTCGTATACCATCCAGAATGCCTTTTAAATGCTGTAAATGTCCCCACCTCCACCACTTCCTCTAGCGGCTCATTCCATACACGCACCACCCTCTGTGTGAAAATGTTGCCTCTTAGGTCCCTTTTAAATCTTTCCCCTCTCACCTTAAACCTATTCTTTCTAGTTCTGGGCTCCTCTACCCTGGGAAGAAAAGCCTTGTCATTCCCCTATTCATTCCCCTCATGATTTTATAAACCTCTATAAGGTCACCCCTCAGCCTCTGAGGCTCCAGGGAAAACAGCCCTAGCCTATTCAGCCTCGCCCTTTTGCTTAAACCTTCCAACTCTGGCAACATTCTTGGAAATGTTTTCTGTACCCTTTCAAGTTTAACAGCATCTTCCCTATAGCAGGGAAACAAGAATTGAATACAATATTCCAAAAGTGGCCTACCCAATGTCCTGTACAGCTGCAACAAGACATCCCAGCTCCTATACTCACTACATTGACCAATAAAAGCAAGTGTGCTAAATGCCTTCTTCACTACCCTGTCTACCTGTGACTCTACCTTCGAGGAACCATGAATCTGCACCCCAAGGTCTCCTTGCTTGGCAGCATACCTCAGGGCCCTACCATGAAGTGTATAAGTGCTACCCTTATTTGCTGTACCAAAATGTTTTCAAAAGCTTTTGACAATATCCGTGTTAATGCCCTGGTCGCTGAAAGAGTCGTAGTAACTTTGAAAGCTTTCCCAAAGCCCTGCACACTAGCTCAACTCACTAAGCATCTGTCAACAGCACGTTCCAAACCTGTACATTCTATGGTCGAGAAGAACAAGGAAAAGGCAACACATGGAAATACCACCATCTGCAAGTCAAACAGCATCCTGACTTTGAAGTATTTTGCCATTTCTTCAATATAATTTGGTCAAAGTCCTGAATCCTTCCTAACAGCATTGCAGATGTTCCTCTATCAGATTTGCATTGGTTCAAGAGGCCATTCACCTCCACGTTCTCAAGAGTAATAAGGGATAAGCTTTCTGTCTTTCTTAAACAAAAAAGTTGAATATTTGTATAGTTTCACTCATATAAAACCTGTTTAACTGTTAAACTGGCTAATTTGCATGTGCAATTCATGAAAGCATTCTTAAAGTTGGTGAAAAGTTGTGTTTCATCTAATGTTTTGATTTAATAAATACATGAGTACAAGTTTGCAAAGGAACAGAGGATGGAAGATCTTTGAGACAACTGGATTAATATAACAGTCAACCTTTAATTCTGTGGTTGCTGTATACACACAAAATCATTTTTACGTTTCAACAAGCTTTCCCTCTGAGAATGGGAATGCTCAATAACCTTAATAAGATTTACTGCACTATCACAGCTGCAGAGATCAAAACAGCAGTCTGGACTCTCTTTTTTTAAAGTAGCATCCTGACAGTGGCTGCACGTCCTATTTCTGTAGTTATCATTCAGATATCACGGATATCCTCCTGATTTTTCACTGGCAATGAAGCTTTTTGAAAAAGAAAGAACTATTTGTGGGGGGAATTATTCTGGAAAGCTAATTAACAGTGTTTAGTAAAGATTCAGGAAATGTCTCATAGAAGGACAAAGGGCTGGATTGACAGCCAGGCAGATGATGAGTCAGTAGACAGCATAATCATTATATCCACTTCGAATGAAAGGAGCTATGGCTGACTGCAGCCTTGTGTTTCCTCTATTAAATAGTACCTTTCACTCTGGAATCTCATACAGTAAGCCTCCTCCGCTGTAAACAGTTTAAAGTTTTGATACCTCACCTTAGAATGGAAATAAAAACTTGAACTCATTGATTCACAGCCTCTTCAGTGGGATAATTGCAGAGGCATACATGATAATTAATTTTTTTGCTGTGGTTATTGTCACAACACAAAACTGTTAATTGTTCAAATGATTTGAGACCTATCAGTTTTAAACAGGCCTTAAGACACTGACGATTAAAAATGTTGTCTTTACACAGCTTTCCTCTAGTATTGCCTTAAATTAAAGCAGTTAGTTTAATCTAACTTCCCAGGAAATCAAGATGATAAATTTGACTTCTATCATAAGCCTATGAACATCTAACTTGTCATGAGAGCTCATAATTCATGGATGCTGGCGAGTCCTTCCTTGAAAAGATTTGAATGCTTTGTTTTAACGGCATGCATCGCTGGCCTTTTCTCTTAGTCATTGACTGTCCGCCAAGTTGAATAAGTACTTGTGAATAGCCATTTTACATGGTGCCAAATCATCTTGATTTCCACCATTTTCTTATAAGTGTAACTATTGTACTCAGCAATGTGTAGATCATTTTTAATTTACTTATGGGAAATTTCCTAGCATGCCATATCTGACTTGGGGCAAAAAGTACCCTGAAAGTGGCATCTTCATTTCAGAGAGCTTGGTACGTTATCAAACAGAGGCAGTCACTAAGAATACTCAATACTGAGGTTACCTGGTTAAAAAGGTCCAACTTAATCGCTTAAACATTAAGTCCTCTACTCCATTTCTCACAGCCCCTCAGCCCTACCCACTTCTCGTGCTCATATATGCCAATGCATGTTAAACCCATTCCCCATGGTCCTTGATCGTCCCTGTGTCAGCTCATAACGGCTCTTGCAACCTCTACTCCTTTTCCCTTGTACTCTCTGTGCCTCAGGAACTGTGCTGGGCTGAAATGAAATAATGTGGTAAACATATAGCATGAATTGTGAATGCAAACATTTGTATTGATAACTCTACATCAAAGGCAGCTAATCCTTTAACAATCTCTTTGAGCAGTCAATCAAAAAGTGAATTTACAGCCCTCATGATAATAACTTTTGGAAAGCATTCAACCATTGAAAATGCTATCATGCTTATGTCAACAAATATTAATATAACTGGTAGAACAGATTTTTGTGTCTCTCAAGCACAGACAGGCAATGTTTACTTCAAACTTTGAAGTCCGTATAGTTGAATAACCAAACAACTTAACATTACTATAGAATTTATACACTCTACACACACATTTACCTCTGGTCTAAAAATCTGAGTGTCTCACACTGTGGGATAATGCCCTTGCTTAAGTGAAGATTGGGTTTATTTAAACTAAGTATTCAGTTAAAGTGCTCAGCTGAGTTTTTCCTCGCCTCTTTTGTCTGTAGCATTTTATGCTTTAAAGGGGTTGTTTTAAATCATTTGTATGTGCCAAAATAAAGTAAATTGTGTGATCAGATTTCTGACTTGTAAGAACATGCATTGTAGATCTTGGTGTGTTCTCTTTTGTGGTTCTTTGGAGTTCGTAGGTTCTGGAGTTTCAGATGAAGTTGTGACCAAGTCTACTGTATTATTGAATCTGTACAAAGTGAAGGCAAGTTAGCCTCTCTTTCTCTCTATCTGGGTTGACTAGTTGTTATTGCTGGAGGAGTGGTGTTCTACAGGGATCCATGCTGGGACCACTGTTATTTGTGACATACATAAATGATTTGGAGGAAGGTTTAGGTGGTCTGATTAGCAAGTTTGCAGATGACAGTAAGATTAGTGGAGTAACAGGTAGTGAAGGGAACTGTCAGTGAATACAGCAGAATATAGATAGATTGGAGAGTCGGTCAGGGAAATGGCAGATGGAGTTCAATCTGGGCAAGTACGAGATATTGCATTTTGGAAGGTCCAATTCAAGAGTGAACTATTTGGTAAATGGAAAAGTCCTAGGGAAAATTGATGTACAGAGAGATCTGGATATTCAGGTCCATTGTTCCCTGAAGGTGGCAACGTAGGTCAATAGATTGGGTAAGAAGGCATACGGCATTCTTTCCTTCACTGGACGGGGTATTGAGTACATGAGTTGGCAGTTTATGTTACAGTTGTATCACTCTTTGGTTCGGCCACATTTGGAATACTGCATATAATTCTGGTCGACACATTATCAAAAGGATGTTGATGCTTTGGACACGGTGCAGAGGAGGTTCACTAGGATTTTGCCTGGTATGGAAGGCGCTAGGTATAAAGAGAGGTTGAATAGACTAAGATTATTTTCATTTGAAAGATGAAGGTTGAGGGGGGAGCTGATTGAGGTCTACAAATCCATGAGAAGGGTGGATAGCAAGAAGCTTTTTTCCAGAGTGGGGTATTCAATTACTAAGAGTTACGAGTTCAAAGTGAGAGGGGAAAAATTTAGGGAAAGAGAGTGGTAGGTGTTGCCAGCGGAGGTAGTAAAGGGGTGCACGATAGTGCCATTTAATATGTATCTAGACAGGGAGCAGGGAATGGGCAGGGGGCAGAGAGATACAGATCCTTAGAAAATAGGCAACAGGTTTAGATGGAGGATCTGAATCGGTGCACTCATGGAGGGCTGAAGGGCCTCTTCCTGCGCTGTAATTTTCTTTGTTCTTGAGTGAAACCGTTCAGTTTTTAAACTTCCTGTTTCTGTCTTGGTTCTGGAATAATGAATTTTTTATTTGAAGTCTATTTCAATCATATAACCACATAATCTGTTGTCAAAGTAAATAATTTGAAGTTAGAAACCATCACTACACAATGAGGGGTGAATGGTGACTGTTCACAACTTCTTGTAGTAAAGTGGTTTCTCGACAGTTTTCTAGAAGTGTAAAACTCGGAGTCACAAAGTCTAGCAGTGGGAAATACTATTGCATTTGAGTTTTGATAAATACACAGTCAGTGTGAAGTGTGAAATTCACAAATGGTTTCATGGTCCAAATGTGCTTTCAAGGAAGATGGGCTGCATTCATGGTCATTTGTAGTTTAAAAACTTTCCTGTATCCTGGGTTAGCACCTTTTTTGTGCACAAAGCCACAAAATTGCCTTGGCTGCTACGTCTGTAGCATATTGTCCATTTTTAAAGCCAGTCTCAAAGTGGTTACATTTACTGAAAGTTAGGAATAGGATATTTTCAACTCGGCATGAAATATGTTTGTTTCTTGTTGACCATGTCATACTGTGGATTGATGCCTAAATCTCAGATCAACTAATTTTGGTTAGGCAGAGTCAAAAGGCTCCTCTATTCTGTCTCTCTCCCACCCCATTCCACCTTACCCGACCCCCTCTCCCCTTGCTAAATGATTACAGATTTGTAAGATGGGATAATGAACCAAGCTAGGCTTGAACCATATTCTTAACTTATTCTAATATGTCCAGTCTGTTTGTTCTTTGCTGTAAGCTGTTGACATAGCTTAACTGATCTGAATTGCATGCAAAGAAACTTTTTTGTGGGGAACTAGGAAGACAGCCATTATGTACTTACCTCAAACGCAGACAGCTGCTTCAACCCTTACATCCAACACCTCACCTCCCCCCCTACCCTCTGCCACTCTTGGTCTGTGGTAAGTGGCATGACAGCTTACTTCTCGAAGGTTCTAAAGTCCACTGCTGCCTGCATCACTGTGCACTTCCTTTTGTAGCTGTGATCCAATTGCTGAAGCCTGGCCTTGTGAACAATAATACAAGCTAAAAGCAGCCACATTTCTTAACATTGCTGGCAATCAGCTGAAGTACTGTCAACATTTTCTACATAGTCTAATTTGTGATCCCAGAAGCTCTGTAACTCCAGAAAGCATTGTGGTACATCCCAATAACTAGAAATGCAGATTTTCACCTTGCCAAGGAGGAAGGAATTTTGTCAAACATTCCTAATAATGTTGAACTTATTAAACCTGTGTTACTTCAGATAAATATGTCAAGTGTTATGTTTCAGTCGAGCTATTATCTCAGTTTAGTTTAAGGATTATTACATTTGCTTTAACCTATTTGATGTTTTGATAAATTATATTGAATCAAAGGGATCATAGCAGACAATCCTTAATCAGTTTGCTGGCTGTGTCAGATGCAGCCACATGAACCTCCTTTCTCCAACGGTTGGCTGAATATACATCTCAGCAAAATAAGTCAAAGGTTCCGAATCAATAACTGTCTCTAATTATGTACAAGAGTTAAATGAATAGTAAATAGGTTAAAAAAAGTGAAAAATGTCATTATCCCATGTGACACAGAATAATAAAGGCACCACTTATTCTCTTTCCAAATATAAACAAAAGTATACTTCCTACATGAGGAAACAAGCAGCAGTTTGAAAACCAGCCCAGTTTCTCAGTGGCTGGCAAAGTGCGCAATTGGCTTAAAACTCAAAGTTGCCTCTCCTAGGTAAAATAGGATTCCCAGAAATAAACAATTTCAATACCTTCCATAGTAGCCAGAAACAAAGGGCAATTGTTGTCCGTACTTCTTTAGAATATGTAAAATCTATGGCCAATTGAAAAGAGAATTGCATTTCTCACACCACTAGTGACTACATAGCAATTTTCAACAATTGCAAAGGTTGAACTTGAATCCCACATCCCTTGGGGGCAGTTCCCAGCTTGTGAATTCAACCTTAGTCATATAAAATGCAAGATAAAATGTATAAAAATCTGATTCTGATTATAGGATGATTTACACTTCTCATGTTAAAGCTTTTGTGTCATCCAATTTCTCTTGGCCCTTGTCTTGTCTGATTGAATTGAATTCAAATTGAATTTATTGTCACGTGTACTGAGGCACAGTGGAAAGCTTTGTCTTGCGAGCAATAGAGGAAGATCCCATAGTTAAGTAGAATAGATAAGTAAATAAATAACGGGAAAAAACAAAAGCACAGGTACAGCCAAAGGTTAAGAGTTTGTGAGTCCATTTGGTATTCTAAAAACAGTAGGCTAGAAAGTGTTTCAAAATCGACTGGTGCGTGTGTTCAGGCTCCTGTACCTTCTCCCAAATGCTAGAGGTTGTAGAAAAACATTGCCAGGGTGGGATGGATCTTTGAGAATGCTGTCGGCCTTTCCTTGACAGCAGGCCTTGTAGATGGATTCTATAGATGGGAGGTTGGCTTTTGTGATTGTCTGGGCCGAGTTCACTACTCTATAACTGCCTCCAATCTTGAATGGTACAGTAGTGATACATCTCAATGGTGCACCTATAAAAGTTGGCAAGGGTATTCACCGTCATGCCAAATTTCCTCAGCTGCCTGAGAAAGAAGAGGCGTTGTTGGCCCTTTGTAACCAGTGCATCCATATGAAGAGTGCAAGAAAGTTTATTGTGGATGGCCACTCCCAGGAGCTTTACACTGTGCACTTGTTCCACCTCTGTGCTGTTAATGTGTAGGAGGCCAGTTCAACCTTGCTAACCAGTCTCCCATGAGGAATTTCGTCGAATGCCTTGTTGAAGTCCATATAGATCAAGCCTGTTGTTCTGCCCTCATCAATCCTCTTTTTTACTTCTTCAAAAAACTCGATCAAGTGAGACATGATTTCCCACGCACAAAGCCATGTTGACTATCCCTAATCAGTCCTTGCCTTTCCAAATACATGTATATCCTATCCCTCAGGATTCTCTCCAACAACTTGTCCATCACCAATACCAGGCTCACAGGTGTATAGTTCTCTGGCTTTTCCTTGCAACCTTTCTTAAATAGTGGCACCATGTTAACCAACCTCCAGTATTCTGGCACATCACCTGAGCAAGGGGCCCAGCAATCACTTCCCTAGCTTCCCACAAAGTTCTAGGGTATGCATAGGTCCCTAGGATGTATCCACATCTATGTGTTTCAAGATACCTAGCACCACCTCCTGTGTAATATAGACATTTTTCAAGATGTCACATTATATTTCCCCACATTCTATATCTTGCATGTCCTTCACCACAGTAAACTCTGATGCAAAATGCTTGTTTAGTATCTCCCCCATCTCCAGCGTCTCCACACATAGACTGCCTTGCTGATCTTTGACAGGCCCCATTCTCTCCCTAGTTACCCTTTTGTCCTTTGTGTATTTGTAAAATCCCTTTGAATTCTCCTTAACCCTATTTGCCAAAGCTATCTCATGTCACCTTTCTGCCCTCCTAATTTCCCTCTTAAGTATACTCCTACTGTCTTTATACTCTTCTAACGATTCATTTGATCTCTCCTGTCTATATCTCACATATGCTTCCTTCTTTTTCTTAACCAGAACCTCAATTTCTCTAGTCATCCAGCTTTTTGTAGATCTTGATTGTTATGTAAGCTTATTTAATCATTAAAAAAGCTGTGATTAAGTAACTGTCATTATGCCCAGTTATAGAAGATGTCTAACTTAGCTTTGGAACAGAAAACAGTATAGAGAAGATATTTCTCATTTTGCACCCAGTACACGGAGAATTTAATTACAGTTTTCATTTAAACTCCTTCTATTAAACAACCAAATTTAAAGTGGAGAGACATCAAAGTAAAACTAGATTTAAACACATGATTTTTCCACGTCGATGATATATTTTGAATCCATGTTTACAAACTTACTTTTACGAAATATTCTCCACTACTCATTTATTCCTCAACCACACACCCCAAACACTTCTTCAAGCCAAGTCCATGGGACAGCACGGTGGCTCAGTTGTTGGCACTGCTGCCTCACGGCGCTGGGTTCAATTCCAACCTCGGGTGACTGTTTGTGTCATTCTCCCAGTATCTGTGTGGGTTTCCGTTAGGAGCTCCTGTTTCCTCCCATTATCCAAAGATGTGCAGATTAGGTGAATTGGCCATGCTAAACTGCCCATAGTGTTCAAGGATGTGTAGGGGTTAGGTGCATTAGTCAGGGCAAATGTAGAGTAATTGGGCAAGGGAATGGGCCTGGGTGGGTTACTCTTCAGAGGGTCAGTGTGGACTTTTTGGGCCAAATGGCCTGTTTCCACACTGTAGGGATTCTATTCTCTGATAAGTCCCACAGTGGACCACCACAAAGATACATGTCCCCATGCACCAACGACCCACTTGCCAAGATTTCCAGAAGTGTAACCATATGTCAACACATTTCTCACTCCTACCAAATCCTGACACTCACTGAAAATATCCAAAGTGCTACTCTTCATTAGTCCCATGATCGTAATGCTACAAAACTCAGAACTACAATATCAATATCAACAACCAATGTCTCATCAATTCTGGAGTAAAACCTCTGATGATGCTGTGGCTTTAAGAGATGCATTTTGTCCTAGTTTTTTTTAAGGAGAGACATTGAATGAGATGGACGAAGCCATCTGTGGTCACGTAAACAGTTTCTGAGGCCTTGTTTTTTTTTAACGTCTGGAAGCAGTTTGGATGCATATGGCCAGCTCTTTCAGACGAGGATTTCTAGATTGTTTTAGCTTTTAAATTTGGCAGTTGCTGTTAGAGTCTAAACAGGTTTGGAAGCCGCAGTAAATATCTCCTGGCTTCCCCTCTCTCTCAGTTTCCACTTGATATTTTTTCTCTCTCTCTGCTGCTGGATTGTATGTGAGACAATCCTTTTCTGACTTGGTCTTTTTTGCCAAGGGGTGTGTTTGTGAGATGTTATTAATAATTAGTAATGGTTACTGTTTCTATTATTCTGTTAGATTTTCCAGTGGAGTTAAGTTATTTCATGTTTTTCTTTCTTTTGTTGTATGTAAACTATAGTGTTTGAATCAATTGTGTTTTGCTTGACTTTGAACACAGCACTTTACATTTGCCTTTAAAGTAAGAAAAAATTACGGTCGAGGCTGTCTTCTTGAAATATTTTGAGGGGATCTGGTTTGGTCCACACCAATCGACATCAGTTCATTAAAGCTCTCACCTTGCCACTTGAAACCTTGTTTCTCATACATTGGGAATTATAGAAAGATGTGACAACGTTAATGACATAGGTAAATATAGTGTTTAATAATCATTGGAGTTCTTGATTTAGTCACTACACATCTTCCAGAAATAATGGCTTCAGTAATCATTGTTCAGAGTAAGATATTCAGTAAGGAAGTAGTCTAACCTTTGCTTCACTGAAGAGCAGTTCATTTGTAATTGACTTCAGTTATAGAGAACAACTATATTATGTGATTTCAAAGGGACATGCAGTTATTCATTAATCAAAAAAAACTACTGTACCTACATGGTGTAGTTAGAGTGTCTAATATTTTGTAAGCTTTGAATTTGTCACAATTTTTTTTCATTCAGGGAATGTGGACATGCTGACTAGGCCAGTATTTATTACCCATCCCTAACTTCCTGGAGGGCATTTGATAGTCAGCTACATTGCTCTGAGTCTGAAGTCAGATGTAGGCCAGACTGGGTGAGGATAGCGGACTTCCTTCCATGGAGGACATTAGTGAAGTAGATTTTTGTTTTCTGACAATTGGCAATCAAATGGACATCATTAGACTTTTAATTCCAGGTTTTTTTTGTGTTGTTGAAACTGTCTTTGAAATTACTTCAGGTTATTCCCTGCTACTCCATAGGATGCATTGCTCAAGTTCCTGTAGATGAAAAACATTTGTAATGATTTAAATTAGCAAGAACATCAAATTCTACACTATGAGTCTTTTTGAACAAGTTAGAAAAAAACTGTCTGTTCAGTGAAGTGTAATGGATTTTTTGACAGAATACTAAGTTCATGATTGTTCATTATCAACATCTCTGGCATGAAAAATTCAATTTCATAATTGTAAACTTTCTCCAGAGTGATAAAATAATTCAGAGCTTATTTAACATGCTAACTTTTTAAATGTTTGTTTATTTTGATGTAAGATGTATGATTTATGCATATTTTAATATTAGTTATTTTAGGTGTGGATTTTCAACTCGTGATGTGGGCTTGGTCTATGTCTATGAAGGGGTTTAATGATCAAATTTTAAACATTTCTATAACTGTGGTGACTTCCTGGACAATATTGGAGTTTTGTTTTCATTGAGTTTACAGGTAAACAAATTAAACAGTTGTGAATTAGATAGAACAATGCAGTTGTTTTTAGGCTTGGAGGAAACATCCACAACTTGAAGAAATAGATTTTGCTTTCAGTGCACAATAGCTTTGGCTGGAGCTGGATGTATAGGACGCTTACTCCCGAAAAAGGGAGTTAGCTTATAATTGCTGTGACAAAAGTTACCTTAGTGTAAGGAATTTAGTTTGAAAGTCATAATCGAGAATGCTTGATCGGAACCCTAAAGAGGGTATTTGAAGCTGAGAAAATCTCACCACAATTATATGAAAGCTGAAGGAGGAGACTTTCAGATTCTCAAAATTTGGAATTGTAGTGAGAGTTACATCAAGCTCTATAGATCTGATAGAGAAAGTAATTCACTCTTGTGTAAATACCATAAAGGAGTGCTGTTGTGATTAATGGAACTTTATTTTATGATGTGTTTCAAAATTTTGAAGCTTGTGTTGAATGTAAATAATTTGACTTATTCTAATTTTTCTACATTTATTTTATGTAATGAACTTTTATTTTATTGTTAAAATCAAATCTGCAGCATCTGCAGCCTTCCATTTTGGAGAAAGACCACTCATGAAAACGAAAGAAAAAAATGTGATCTGTTAAAATTGAGATCTGACTTGTGTAGTGATAATGTCAGAGTTGAGTGTGTGGTGCTGGAAAAGCACAGCAGGTCAGGCAGCATTGGAGGAGCAGGGGAATCGACGTTCAGGCAAAATCCTTTCATCATTCCTGATGAAGGGCTTTTGCCCAAAACATCAGTTCTCTTGCTTCTCAGATGCTGCCTGACCTGCTGTGCTTTTCCAGCACCACACTCTCAACCCTAAACTCCAACATCTGCAGTCCTCAATTTCGCCCAGTGATGATATAAGTTCGGTTCATAATATTGTAATATTTTCTCTACGTAAATTATTGAGACATTCGTATTGGATTAATTTGATTTCTGTAAAATAATTAAAGCATGGAATATAAAATATGATAAACAATAGTTTTTAATTCCTGTTTTGCTGACTGGGAGTGTTGTTCAGTGTGAATTGGCTACTTCACTTGCTTGCTTGACAACATTACTATTGGTCAATGGCAGATATGCCAAGAAGTTGACATTGTAGATCGTTGAGGTTGAAGGAAAACTCTGTTGCCTTGACACTGACTTTAAAGCCTGAAATATAGTAATACCTGTGATAAGCAACAATGTGGGAAATCCCAGATATATGGTAACAGAGTCTTACAAATTACGTACTTATAGGGTATTACACCTCAAAGTGGAAATTCCATCTCAAGCTACAGATAAATACAAGGCAAAAATAATGCTTATTCTCAATGACAATATTGTTCAGGGAACAAATTATTTGGATCAAATATTTCACTAATTAAATGTGCAGCAATTAGTAAGAAAATAATTGTTACTAAGCAGTGACCACAACTTACCCAACATTGGAAATATCAAGATCTTTAGTGCCATTACTTTGACTGTTAAACCTATTAAATAATTATATATGTATAATCTAATTATGTTCAAAATGAGCCTTTTCCTTGTTGCTAAATGGGACTCATGTCTGTGCCTCTGTCAGAGGAGAGCTATTCATATGAACTTAACTATTAAAGCAGAAATCAATTGGTCAGATTTGGAACATGAAAAGGGCAGTTGTTCAAAATGCTGTTGACTTGGAGACTGAAGGATGAGGAAAACAAATCTAAATGTAGTTCTGTATATCTTCAGGAAAATATTATGTACATAAATAATCTTTAGAATCATAATGAAGATCAGATGTGAGCACTTGAATCTTAATCAGCAGGGGGAAGTGCATAAATATGATGCCTGTATAACTTATATCTCCCAGTATCAGAAAAGTGTACCTTAGTTTTGCTTTGTGCCTGTCACATAGTTTGTTACTTCATTAAACATGCTGTAATATTGTAGAATGCAAATCTCAATCATATTTGGGCTACAATAAGCCTGCGATAAAGAAATGTACACCAAATACTGAATGACCAATGAACACCACAGCAGGAGATTTACTGATTGTCTGATAATATGTCACACTTTTCTCCTTTCCTTTAGAGCATAATGTGAAATGTCACTGGCGTAACGAGAAAACATTCGATTAGGTTCGGAGAAAAGCACTTAAAGCACAGAAAGCAACATTCTCCTAGAGATGCAGTCAGTTGATTGTCATCTGGGCAAAGCATATTTAGTTTAACTAGTGAGATGCATGCTTATTGACAGACTGTGTTACCCAAAATTCCTGAGATTCTCACAACAAAACTATAGATATACTCTCTACAGTTCCACTCTTACGATATCTAGGTTGTAGTGAATCAGAACCAGTCTAATTAACCTGTTGAGACAATGTTATGTCAGCTCTCTGAGGCAAGTAGGTCTTGAAGACACAGCTTCTGACCCACAGGTCAGAAAAGTAACATTGTGCCACAAGATCCCATATCCCTAGTTTGTGTACTTGGAGGTAGCGAAATGTTACTTTGTTCCACATAGCAATGGCACACTTTGTAGTTATATATGCTGCACTTGCTCACATTTGCACTTTTGAAAGGGGCATGGTTAGTCTCTTCCTTACAATTTTGTATTCAATGAGCACTTGCAAAGGCATCAATGGAATTCCCACAAAAAAAACTGGTGTAAGTGTTAGCACGAACATACTGTGTGCTCAGCTTTTGCTTCATCTACAGGATTCCGTGGAACGTACTCTCCTTCTAGAGATCCTATGCTGCAGACTTACATCTCCAGATGTGCAAGTGCATTATTTTAGTCATTCGAAAGATATTGAAAGGCCCACACAAAAATTAGCATGTAGAATTGGAGTCAACAATATAAGTTACAATGGTTAATTCCATGCAAAGTCGGTGCAGGAAATGAAGGAAGATGAAATTAGGAGGAAGAACGAGGATGTTAAGAGATACAAGGGGTAAAATTTGGAAAATATCAAAAACTTGTTTTAGTTTGTTCTTTAGATTTCCAACAAAACTAAAATCTCAAGAATGAGACTTTTTCAGTTACTGAAATTAACTTTTTTGTGACAAGGCGGTTGTTTGGAAGTAACTAAGACTTATCATAGAAATCCTACAGATGGAAGCAGACCATTCAGTCCACACCAACTCTCCAAAGGGCATCCCACCCTGACCAACCTATCTTTGTCACTCTGCATTTCTCATGGCAAAACCTGCCAAATCCCAGGACACGATGGGCAATCTAGCACAGCCATTCCATCTAACCTGCCCATCTTTGGACTGTGGGAAGAAATAGGAGCACCCGGAGAAAACCCACGCAGACCTGGGGAGAATGTGCAAACTCCAAACAGACAGTCGCCCGAGGCTAGAATCGAACCTAGATCCCTGGCATTGTGAGGCAGTATTGCTAACCTGTCATCCACCGTGCTACCCCCATAGCTTTCATTAAAGCTAGGTGATAGCCCTCCCCAAGAAACATCAAAACAGAATGATTACTTTTTATAATTTTTTGGTTGCTATAAAATTTGATTCATATATGTTCCCAGAGTCTTAGTCGCCCTTGACTTGCATAGAATATTAAATATTAATGACACCAGAGTAAAGGTAGAGAGCAGTTGTTCTTGGAAAGTGTGCAATGGAAGGACACCCATGTGTCTCTTCTCTCTAGACTGTTCTATGAACATCACTTCAGGTACTGCAACTTAGCCTGTGGCTGACTTTATGAAATATTTGCTAAAAGCCATCTTGCGTTGAGCAATTTGTGACAAAATGTTCTCTATGACTTCGCATGTTACTTTGTCAGAACTAACCAGCTGTGAGAATTGCTGTTGGCGTATTGTAACATTAAGTAGAACAACAACAAGATGCTCTCTACAATTGTTTTGCAAAGGCTTTGACAGGGATATCATAGAAACATAAAAGATAGGACCAGGAGGAGGCCAGTTCATCATTCAACTAATCCTGCTTTCTCCCCATAATCTTTGATCCCATATCACTTTTTCCCATATCATCCTGAAAGGCTGTCAAGGTAAATGGGACTAGTAACTAAAGATAACAACCTAATGTGCAATTTACTTTTGCTCAAACCAAACTGATACGCAATCAAGGATTGAAGAGACGATAGGCATGCTGTCCAAGGTTACAATTATTTAAAAGAAGCAGGGGTTTAATCGTGGGAGTCTGGAAAATGTCACCTAATATCGTTCAGTCAATCATTCCATAGATTTCTGATAATGGACTGGGGTACATGCTGCATGAATAAATAGTTGGGGAGAGTCAACTTCAAAAAACAAATTTAAAATAATTTTGCCACACAGGTGCATAATTTTATTCCAAGATAACTTCTTGTGTCTGCCTTTTGAAATCAGGACAGAAATTAATAACCTTCCCGGCTGCTGGATAGATGGGAAATACTCAACCTGGAGGATGGAAACCCTGCTACCTTTCCACATACAGCCCACCATTTTCCCCAATTAAGTGCAGGCCAGGAAACTCATTCCATTCCAACACAGATTGGTGCCCTTGATTGGACAATTAGTTCTCACCAATGGGCTTATCTCACTGCTTTTGGATAGGGATTTGGCATATAAAGCTCAATGATTAAGGATTAGTGGTGCTGGAAGAGCTCAGCAGTTCAGGCAGCATCCAACGAGCAGCGAAATCAACGTTTCGGGCAAAAGCCCTTCATTCCTGATGAAGGGCTTTTGCCCGAAACGTTGATTTCGCTGCTCGTTGGATGCTGCCTGAACTGCTGTGCTCTTCCAGCACCACTAATCCAGTATTTGATTTTCAGCATCTGCAGTCATTGTTTTTACCTCAATGATTAAGGAACCTGGCATCAGTCAGGAGGGGAGCTTTAAGAGTCACCCCCTACTGTTGCTACCCACTGACCTTCCTTCTTCCTGACTCCCACCATGCTTCCCTGACCAGACTCCCTCAGTGATCATTGTGGGTGCAATTCTGACAACTACCAGGCCCCGGTGACCCTACCAGATGAGCAGGTTTCAGAGGCTGGGAGAACTGTCCATGATATCCTTGATCCTGAGGACAGCTCCCTCTTAGCTACCCTCAGCCAGAGTCCTGAGGTATTTTGAAAAGGAGGCAATTATTGCAGCCATATCACCTGAGATCACCTGCAAGACTTGTCTGCATGGCCAGTACTAAAAAACCTCTGACTGACCTTGGGGGAGCTCACGGTTGCCTCTTTGCCTCCCTCACCTTACAGCTGGGTAGAACTGAACTTGGGATGCAACACTTTGTGGTACAAGTGCAGAGAATGCTGGAAAAACTCAGCAGGTCTGACAATGTCTGTGGAGAGAGAAACAGAGTTAATGTTATGAGGCTGGAACCACTTCTTCTCAAGAAGTTCTGAAGGAAAACTTATATTTTTCATTTCAGGTTCATTACAGTAGTTTGTAAAATACCAGAAAATGCAAATAATGATTTATGTCAAAAATCAAAGCTTTCTCAGCATTTGGGGAGGGGAAAAATCCAACAAATCTTTGTGTAAAATAAATTTCACTAACTCTTATTTTTTCAGTTAGTAATTCAAAGGTACAGGCTCCACATGTCCCTGCCATTGAAATTGAGAACCCTGAGTTCCGCTCCACTTCACTTGAAGTGAAAGATGTTATCGGGTTGAACTTGGGGTTCTTTCTGTCTTGTCTGTATTCTGGGAGTACCATTCTGAGGTGATGGAATATGATTTCAGGATGTTGAACAGCAAAGGTCTTTTCTCAAAAACTCAGTATCCCCACCTGAAGAAGTGAGTATGTTCATTCTAATGGTATGTTGGAGCTAAATATAAAGATAATTCCTGCAGGAAGATCCCAATAACATCTAGCTGTGCTGAGCAACCTACAGAGGCCATTGATGTTATTTTTTACTTTTGATATTTCACAATGTGAGTGAATGTCTGATGGCCATGAACAGTTATGTAAAGGCTTGAGAATGCTAAGTAAGAGGGCATAGGTTCAGGGTGAGTGGGAAAAGATATAAAAGAGACCTAAGGGACATCTTTTTCATGGAGAGGCTTGTGCGTGTATAGAATGAGCTGCCAGAGGAAGTGGTGGAGGCTGGTACAATTGCAGCATTTAAAAGGCATCTGGATGGGTATATGAATGGAAAGGGTTCAGAGGGATATGGGCCAACTGCTGGCAAATAGGACTAGATTAGTTTGGGATATCTGGTCAGCATGGACAAATTCGACTGAAAGGTCTGTTTCTGTGCTGTCGGTTTCAGCAATTTTTTTTTAAGATTTTAGATTTTTTTAGATTACTTGCAGTGTGGAAACAGGCCCTTCGGCTCAACAAGTCCACACCGACCCGCCACCCACCCAGACCCATTCACCTACATTTACCCCTTCACCTAACACTATGGGCAATTTAGCATGGCCAATTCACCTTACTGCACATCTTTGGACTGTGGGAGGAAACCCACACAGGACATGGGGAGAATATGCAAACTCCACACAGACAGTCGCCCAAGGCAGGAATTGAACCCGGGTCTCTGACGCTGTGAGGCAGCAGTGCTAACCACTGTGCCACCGTGCCGTCAGCCTGTTCAACTCTACATCCCTAGAGAGAGATGTTAACTTGAGATACATGCTTCTTTCTCCTCCTGTCCTGAGTATGAGATTTATTTCTGTAGCACAGAAATTGAATTGAAACATAAAGACTTGGCACTCTACTAATTAGATGTTGAATGTTAATTTGGATTTGAGATAAACAACTTGAAAATTCACATTAAGTCTACTAGCTCTAACAATCCAGTTGCTGAGATTCTGTATTTACGGATTCTAATGACTTGAATTCAAATTAAAGTTTGAAATGAGCATTGCATTCACTATTTGTCAAGACTTTGTACTTATAAACTCATTTAGATGGAAGTGTTTTTCTAAATGTTCACCTCCTAGGGAAGTTGGATTAACCTAATTTGCATTCCCGGCAATGTTTCTTCTCTCCCTGAGAAATGTCTCCAGTATCTGGAAAATTGCTGCAGGCTGACCCAAGTGATTGGGCTGAATACACATGTGGCTTGAGGCCACAAAAAATGTTAACCTTTTGTGTAACATGCTTTGTGAGTTGCCATTTAAATTTGCCAGCAGCATTACATGGCAGGTGGTCTGGTAAAGGGCTTATGCCAAAAACAGCAACTGTCCTGCTCCTTGGATGCTGCCTGACCTGCTGCACTTTGCCAGCACCTTCCTTTTTGCCTCTGACCCTCCAGCATCTGCAGTCCTCACTTTCTCCTATGTGGTCTGACTTGCTGAATGCCAGTAATGAAATGAAGTTAAAAATCACACACCAGGTTATAGTCCAACAGGTTTAATTGGAAGCACTAGCTTTCGGAGTGCCGCTCCTTCATCAGGTGGTTATGGAAGACACAATTGTAAGACACAGAATTTATAGCTCCACAACCATCTGATGAAGGAGCAGCGCTCTGAAAGCTAGTGCTTCCAATTAAACCTGTTGGACTATAACCTGGTGTTGTGTGATTTTTAATTTTGTACACCCCAGTCTAACACCGGCATCTCCAAATCAATAGTAATGAAATGGAGTAGCTGGAGGCTGTGATGGGCTGAATGGCCTCTTTGCATGATGCAAATTCTATTTCATTTTATGAATTATTTTGCTTATTCTGGTATGGCAATACTTCTCTAGTCCCAGACACTTTAACAAATTAACAATACAACATGGGTGCTCAGTCAGAGCTACAACAAATGATTTGATGCATGATAATTCAATCCTGGTTTAGGAGAAGTTTAAAGTTGTTGAAATTTCCAAGTGCTCTGAAATTGTTGTCAGCCTTGGTGCCATTAAAGAAACTCAGACCAGCTCTGCCAAAAGTATAATGATCAACCAGTAAGTAAAGTTGTTAAGATAAATCAAAGTAGAGACTCAAAGGGATTATTTCAGTTTCAGAAGCCACTATCAACGAATGTTTCTGCAACTCCTTAAATTAATATTAAACATGAATCAAGTTGGAAAGATTGTCACGATAACTTTCGCATCCCTGTCTCCATGAAGAAAATATTTGTTCAACTATTCTGGAATCTTTCCCTCATAGCACACATATCTAAAACCAGAGGGCACAAGAGGAATGGTGAGGAGTAAGTGGTTTACGGAAGATCTGAAACCTTATTTTTTCACCAGAAGGTGATAGAAATATGTAATGTGTGCTGCCTAAAAGAGTGGTGGAGGCAGCTACTCTTGCAACATTTAGAAGCAACTGGATGAGCACTTGAAAAGCCCAGGGCTTAGTGATGCTATGGACCAAGTGTGGGTAAATGAGTTTAGTATAGGTTTGTGTTGATCAGCATAGATATGGTGGGATGATGGACTTATTTCTATGTTTATGGCTGTATGACTCTACCTGAGAGGTAGGTTTTAAGAAGGTATATAAATGTGAGAGAGGGTCAGAGGTAAAGATGAAAGAAAGGTCATTTTTTTATAGATATTTTTATTAGAAATTTAACATTTTTACAAGTTTACAAAAATAAACAAAACTCTCAAGTACAAACATTGATATACAATTAAATCTTAAATAAATAATAACCAAAATTTAACAAAAGAAAAATACCGAGTAAGAAAAGAAACAAAACTCAACTAACTACTAATCTAACCTACAACGAACCAGATTGTATACTTAAGTATCTTACATTATTCAAATAAGAGAAAAAAAAACCAATGGATAACATAGAAATTGGATAGTGAGGTACATGCTCGGAATGTGTTAACATCAAATGTAACAAAACCCATATTCGTGCAGGATTCCTCTCCCAAGGGGCCCCGGACCAGCCAGGTTCGTAATCTCAATTAAATAAAAGTCCTTGTTAGGATAGCCGAAATATCTGTATTCATATAATTCAAGAAGGGCTGCCATATTTTATGAAATAATTCGGTCTTTCGGTGCACCATATTTATAAGGAAGTCAAGGGGAATACATTCCATAATTAATCTATGCCAATTTGAAAGTCCAGGGGGGCCCTCAGCCACCCAGTTTACCAAAATAGTTTTCCTTGCACTGAAAGAGAGAATAGAAAATAGTCTCTTCCCGTACATGTCCAGGGAGGATAAGTTCAAAAAGCCCAAAAGGAGAGATACAGGGTCCACTTTAATTTCCGTTCCTAAAATTTCTGTCAGGGCACTTGCTACTTTGGTCCAGTATCTACAGATCTTATGACAGGTCCATAGACAATGTACAAGAGTGCCCACCTCTATTTTACATTTGGGACACATTGGAGATGCTCCTGCCTTAAATTTTGCCAATCGATCCGGTGCTATATGGGCCCTATGAAGTATCTTCAGCTGGATAGCCTGAGTTCTGTTACAGATGGTGATTCTTTTGGCATTTTCCCAAATGTCATTCCACATTTCTATAGAGATTTCTAGTCCCAAATGACTTTCCTCTTGTCTCGAAGGCCTCGATGTCCAGCCAAATTGATTGCAGGTCAAACAAGACCCAATCAGCTATGTAACTTTATAGGGAACTTAACTGATATTTCCTTAAATCTGGGAAGTCCAATCCTCCCCTTGCCTGTGGAAGCTGTAGCTTCTTCAGCTTAATGAGGGGCTGTCTATGATTCCAGATAAAGGAACCCAACCAGCCATATAATTTACGTAGTGCCAGCCTCGGCAGCATCACCGGAAGCATTCTCATAGAGTATAGGAGACGGGGCAGGACATTCATTTTAATTAGTGCTATTCTACCCAGCCAGGAAATTGGAAGGTCTCCCCATCGCTGGAGGTCCTGCCTTATCCTTTCCAGTAAATGCACAAAGTTAGCCTTGTATAACTGACCAAATACTGGGGTAATAAAGATGCCTAAATATAAGAAACCCTCCAGGGACCAACGAAAGGGAAAATGGGATCCATCCACTAAATGGGGTATCATGGCAAGGCCACCCATTGGCATAGCGTCCAATTTTGAGAAATTAATTTTATAGCCTGAGAATGCGCTAAATGTATTAATAACTTGGATTAAGCGAGGTACAGACATCAAAGGATTACTGAGGAATAGAAGAACATCATCTGCATACAGGGTAATTTTATGTTTACCTGTACCAATCCTCGGGGCCGTTATATTAGGATCAGCCTGTATAGCTTCTGCTAGTGCCTCAATTATTAGCGTAAATAACAATGGCGAGAGAGGACATCCCTAATGGCAGCCCCTACCCACACAAGCTATCCGAACCTAATCCATTGGTAACCACAACTGCTTTGGGATCACTATACAATGTTGAGACCCATTTGGTAAACACCTTTCCAATGCCAAATCTTTCCAATGTGTGAAATAAATATGACCATTCAACCCTATCAAATGCCTTTTCTGCATCTAATGAAACTACTACTCCTGGTATCTTTCCCTGATGGCAGGCTTGAATCATATTCAAAACCCTTCTAATATTATTGGATGATCTACGGCCCTTAATAAACCCTGTCTGATCCTCCTTTATGATATATGGCAATACTCTTTCGAGTCTCAATGCTAACGTTTTAGAAAGGATTTTAAAATCTACATTTAGCAGGGATATTGGTCTGTATGACGCACAATCTTCTGGATCCTTTCCTTTTTTAAGGATGAGAGAGATTTTTGCCTCTTTCAGTGAAGGCGGGAGACAGCCCTGACTACATGCATAGTTATACATGTCCATAAGTGGACCAGCCAATATTCCTGTAAATTCTTTATAGAATTCAGCTTGAAAACCATCTGGGCCAGGTGCCTTACCTCTCTGAAGTTGCCTGATTACGTCAAGTATTTCTTGGACTGTTAGGGGAGCATTTAAGACCGATACCTATTCCGGAGTTAGGCCCGGAAAGGTCAAATTTTAAAAAAATGATTGCATCCTCCTAGTCCTGTCTTCACAATCCTGCGATTTATATAAATCAGAATAAAATTTTCTAAAGATTGCATTAATCCTTTTATGATCATGAGTCAAAATACCCGTACTTTCCTTGATAGACGTGATAGTTTGAGGGGCCTTTTCTTTCTTTGCAAGAAATGCTAAGTATCTACCCGGTTTGTCGCCAAATTCATATAACCTTTGATTCGCAAATAATATCTCCCTCTTAGCCGTTTGGGTAAGTGTGGTGTTTAGAGCTGTCCTAAGGGCCGTAATCCTTTGTAATTTGATAATCGAAGGTCTATCAGCGTATGCTGTTTCAGCTGCTTTTAAGCGAGCTTCGAGCAGACGCTGTTGTTCTCCCTTTAATTTTTTCTGGGTCACTGAGTAGGAGATGATCAAACCTTGCGCATAAGCTTTGATGGTCTCCCACATCATGAAAGGTAATTTCAAGTGGGAGTTATTAGGGTTGATGGGATGCAGGATATACGAAAGTGTTAACTTGGATGATGGCAAATTTCCCTACAGGAGGAGAAAGAGATTACAGATGATCATGACTATGAACAAATATGGACCGTCAATTAGCAATTTTCAGTGACCACGTTTTCTTGGTTTGTGCTTTCAACAGAGCTGACCGATCTTCTACCCTTAACACACATTCATCCTTCTCTACAATATTTTAATGAATTTCCACGTCCTTTGCCTTTTCTTCTGTGAGACTTGTGGTCTGCAATCTCCCTTGCTCTCTCACCTTCACTTTCTTTCCCCTGATTTTCTAGTCCCCACTTTTCTCTAAAGTATAATTTCCATTACTTTTCCACCTCTCTCTTTAGTTGTGACGTGATGTTGGACTCAGAACATTAGTCTTGTGAAGATAGAAACATGGTTCATGTAGAATATTATTCACAGAGGTTCATGAGGTTGAACATATGCAGGCAAAAATTGAATTTGAAAGCAAAGCACATCAATCAATTCGTTCTGTGCAAAGGCAAATTTACCAGATGTTAGTGCAAACTGTCAATCAGAGAATTGTGAGATAAATTTTGCAGGGTCCTTTGCAGGGAAAAGGGCAGAGGAAATGACCTGGGAGTTGCAGTGGGAGAAGGACTCCCTGAGATTCTTGTAGAGAGAGGAGGAAAACTTCTTCAAGGCAGGCATCCTTGCAAGAGGATTTGCAGTAGGGTTAAAAATCAACAAGATAAAAACAATGACTGCAGATGCTGGAAACCAGATTCTGGATTAGTGGTGCTGGAAGAGCACAGCAGTTCAGGCAGCATCGAAGGAGCAGCGAAATCGACGTTTCGGGCAAAAGCCCTTCATCAGGAATAAAGGCAGAGAGCCTGAAGCGTGGACAGATAAGCTAAAGGAGGGTGGGGGTGGGGGTGGGGAGAGGGCCACACTCTCTCAGAATTGCTAAGGACCCACTCTGTATTACATCCTCAGGAGAATTCATACTCTCAACAAACAATATTTCAATTCCTTCTCAAACATCAAAAACTGTAAGTACAACAAACTTTTCTTTACCCACCTCCATAACCAGCGCTCCTCAAACATTCCAGAAGATTCCCCTGGCCTCGGAAACTACTCAGACGCCATTAGCCATGTGGCTGATACAGCTGCCACCCCCACGCTGATTGATGATGTCACTTCCGCCTCCATCATGGCCACTCCCACAACCACTTCCGCCCCTCACAATTCCTCATGTATCACACGGGACATCACTTCTGCCCCTCACATCATCGCTGATGCCACACGGTCAGTGACTTCAGCCACCCCTACTGCCGTGGTCACCACCACTTCCATCCCCACTAGCGCCACTCACCTGCATTCTGCTGACACGCCCCCCACAGACCCCACTATCACTATCCTCACCCCCCAGAACCCTGAGGGGAACACTACCCCTGCTCATGACTCCACCCCCATTCCTCCCACCATCACACCCACTCCAGTTACAGGTTTCGCCCCCACTCCCAGCTCTACACCCACACCAGATCCCAGCTCCCAGCCCTGCCGAGTTTTCACTATCCCTCCAGACCTCCCCCTCACTGAGGACGAACGATCAGTCCTCAGCAAAGGACACACCTTCATTCCCCCTCCGTCCACGCATCAATGAATTTAATACACGCCGTGACGTCGAACAATTCTTCCGTTGCCTCCACCTCCGAGCTTACTTTCACAATCAGGACTCCCACCCACCTTCTGAGGACCCCTTTGCCCACCTCCAACACACTGCATCCACCTGGACATCCCGCGCTGGCCTATTAGCTGCCCTCGACCTCTTCATTTCCAACTGCCGCTGGGACATTAACCGCCTCAACCTGTCTACCCCCCCTACCCCACTCCAACCTCTCACCCTCACAACGCGCAGCCATCCAATCCCTCTGCTCCAATCCCAACCTCACCTTCAAGCCAGCGGATAAAGGGGGCGCAGTGGTAGTCTGGCGCACTGACCTCTACACCGCTGAAGCCAAACGCCAACTCGAGGACACCTCTTCCTACTGCCCCCTCGACCATGACCCCACCCCCCATCACCAAACCATCATCTCCCAGACCATACAGAACCTTATCACCTCAGGAGATCTCCCACCCACAGCTTCCAACCTCATCGTCCAGGAACCCCGCACTGCCCAGTTCTACCTCCTTCCCAAGATCCACAAGCCTGACCACCCTGGCCGACCCATTGTCTCAGCATGCTCCTGCCCCAGTGAACACATCTCTACCTACCTCGACACTGTCCTATCCCCCCTAGTCCAGGAATTCCCACATACATTCGAGACACCACCCACGCCCTCCACCTCCTCCAAGACTTCCGTTTCCCCAGCCCCCAATGCTCATCTTCACCATGGATAGCCAATCCCTCTACACCTCCATCCGCCATGACCAGGGCCTCCAAGCCCTCCATTTTTTCCTCTCCAGATGTCCCCAACAGTACCCTTCCACGGACACTCTCATTCGTTTGGCCAAACTAGTCCTCACCCTTAACAATTTCTCCTTCGAATCCTCCCACTTCCTCCAGACCAAAGGGGTAGCCATGGGTACACGTATGGGCCCCAGCTATGCCTGACTCTTTGTTGGCTATGTAGAACAGTCGAACTTTCGTAATTACACCGGCACCACTGCCTACCTCTTCCTCCGCTACACTGATGACTGCATTGGCACCACCTTTTGCTCCCGCGAGGAGGTTGAGCAATTCTTCAACTTCACCAACACATTCCACCCTGACCTTAAATTTACCTGGACCATCTCTGACACCTCCCTCCCCTTCCTGGATCTCTCCATCTCCATTAATGACGACCGACTTGACACTGACATTTTTTACAAACCCACCGACTCCCACAGCTACCTGGATTACACCTCTTCCTCCCTACCTCTTGCAAAAATGCCAACCCGTATTCCCAATTCCTCCGCCTCCGCCGTATCTGCTCCCAGGAGGACCAGTTCCACCACAGAATACACCAGATGGCCTCCTTCTTTAGAGACCGCAATTTCCCTTCCCACGTGGTTAAAGATGCCCTCCAACGCACCTCGTCCACATCCCGTACCTCCGCCCTCAGACCGCACCTCTCCAATTGTAACAAGGACAGAACACCCCTGGTGCTCACCTTCCACCCTACCAACCTTTGCATAAACCAAATCATCCGCCGACATTTCCGCCACCTCCAAAAAGACCCTACCACCAGGGATACATTTCCCTCCCTGCCCCTTTCGGCTTTCTGCAAAGACTGTTCCCTCTGGTCAGGTCCACGCCCCCCTACAACCCACCCTGTCACCGCAGGAACTGTAAAACCTGTGCCCACACCTCCTCCCTCACCTCTATCCAAGGCCCTAAAGGAGCCTTCCACATCCATCAAAGTTTTACCTGCACATCCACTAATATCATTTATTGTATCCGTTGCTCCCGATGCGGTCTCCTCTACATTGGGGAGACTGGGTGCTTCCTAGCAGAGCGCTTTAGGGAACATCTCCGGGATACCCGCACTAATCAACCACACCGCCCCGTGGCCCAACATTTCAACTCCCCCTCCCACTCTGCCGAGGACATGGAGGTCCTGGGCCTCCTTCACCACCGCTCCCTCACCACCAGACGCCTGGAGGAAGAATGCCTCATCTTCTGCCTCGGAATACTTCAACTCCAGGGCATCAATGTGGACTTGAACAGTTTCCTCATTTCTCCTTCCCCCACCTCACCCTAGTTCCAAACTTCCAGCTCAGCACTGTCCCCTTGACTTGTCCGGACTTGTCCTACCTGCCTAGCTCCTTTTCCACCTATCCACTCCACCCTCTCCCCCTTGACCTATCACCTTCATCTCCTCCCCCACTCACCTATTGTACTCTATGCTACTTTCTCCCCACCTCCACCCTCCTCTAGCTTATCTCTCCACGCTTCAGGCTCTCTGCCTTTATTCCTGATGAAGGGCTTTTGCCCAAAATGTTGGTTTTGCTGCTCCTTGGATGCTGCCTGAACTGCTGTGCTCTTCCAGCACCACTACTCCACTCAAATAAAGGTGCTGATTGCAGTATGCTCTTTATAGACATCCAAACATGAATCCATTAAACTCAGGAGTGTAGTTGGAACTGAAAAATCCACAATTTTAATCATTGATAAATTCTTGGGAAAGTAAAAAAATGTTTCATGATAGATTAACCAGCTTGGCTAAGCTAGTGCAGAGGTCAAAAACATAATCAGACTCAACCTAGATACTTTCTGCGATGGAGAAGATGTAGGGTCAGAAAATTAGCTGGGAGGACCACAAGGTTGTTAATAGCTTAGTACTTCAGATCGCACACAAAGGACATGGACTTGAAAGTGAAATAATGGGGGGTTGTGATAGGCTGCTAACCATTGTGACTACTGTCTTCTCAAGGATTAAACCCAGGAAGGTAAAATTCATCCTGTATAAGCGTGTTGGGTAAGTGGAAAAGAAACTTCAGGGACATTTAATTGGATCTTTCTGGACAATCTCAGGCCTTACTGCAAGATGTGCTTGTTGTTACCTCAGTTTTGTCCCTTGCTTTGTTGATTATAATTTCTATTTATAAGCATTAGCTGTTTCCACTATGTATTCTCTAGGAGGCTATATGAGATGTGACTTTCAATGTCAGAAGGGAATTCAATCACGTTGATGAGGGAAGAGAGAAATGTGTTCATGTCCAATGTCATCTTCACATGTGGATCATCAATAAACAGCAGAATGAGCCAAACTGATAAGTACGCTTCACCAATCCAGGACACTAAGGTCAAAGTGTGGTGTGTTATCCGTGCCTCAGTTAGTATCGCTCTTCCCTCTGGGTAGGAGGAATTGAAAATAAAAGTGGGGATGTTATGATTCAGTTATTCAGGGCATTGGTGACACCACATTTCAAATGCTACGTGCAATTCGGTCTCCTTATTTAAGCAAGGATGTAAATGTATTGAAGGTAGTTCTGTGGAGGTTTACTAGATTGATATCTTGAATGAGTGAGTTGTCTTATGAGGATAGGTTGGACAGACTGGGCTTGTATCCACTGGAGTGGAGAAAAATGAGGATGACTTAATAGAAATGCATAAGATCTTGAATGGTTTGTAAAATATGAAATTATTCATTTTGAAGGGAGAACAAAGTATTTTTTAAATGGAGTAAAACTTCAGAAAACTTTAACTCAAGGGGCCTTGGGAGTAATTGTGCATGAAACACAGAGTGCTAACACATAAGTGCAGTGGGTACTTAGAAAGGCTATTGGAATGTTGGCTCTTATTTTAAGGGAATTGTAGTATCAGAGTAGGGAAGTCTTACTGCAACTATACAAGGTGTGGGTGAGATTCCATCTGGAGTACTGTGAGCAGTTTGGTCCCCTAATTTAATGAAAGTTATCATTTCATTTGAGGTAGTTCAGAAAAGTTCACTAAGATGAGCCTGGTGCGTAGGGTCCGCATTGAGAGCAAAGGCTAAACAGGTTTGGACTCTACTAATTGGAATTTAGAAGAATGATAGGTGATCTCATTGATATGTATAGGATTCTTCAGGGACTCGACAAGGTAAATGCTGAGAGGATGTTTCCTCCCATGGAAGGTTCTCGGACCAGAGAACACAATCTCAGAATAAAGGGCACCAATTCAAGACCGAGATAAGGAGGATCCTTCTGTCAGAGGGGTTGTGAGTCTTTAGAGCTCCTTATCCTAGAGATCCACGAGGACTGAGATCTTGTGTATATTTAAGGATGAGATAGAATCTTAATCAGTAGATGAATCAAGGGTTACGGAGAAAGGCAGGAATACAGATGTGAGACATGATGCTGTTGGATTGTGGAGAAGGTTCGAAAAGCCAAATAGCCTACTCCTGTTCCTGTTTGTTATGGTCTTGAAAAGGTGGATGTGGAAAGGTGGGTGGGGCCCGCCCGGAAGTAGGGGACACTGCTTTAAAATTAGGGATCACACTTTCAGGACAAAGATGTGGGTAATATTTTTTTTCTTGTCAAGGGTTGCACAACTTTGGAATTCTCTGCCTCAGAAAGTGGTGGAGGAGGGGTCAATGATTATTTTTAAGACCGAAGTGGACAGATTCTTGTTCGGCAGGGAAATCTCAGGTTATTGCGATTGATGGAAAAGTGGAATTTTTGTAGCACAAACTGATCAGCCATGATGTTATTGAACAGTGGAGCAATCGCAGTTCTGAACTGCCTACTCTGCTCTTGTTCCATATTTTCATATTCTCCTTGATTTAACCTTCTCGTATTATCATTGAATTAACATCAGAAAAATCAGAGAATTTGGTTATTTTCATATTGCTGTTGGTGGGAGTCAGCAGAGAGCAAAGGCATTCATGTGTTTTCTACATTTCAATACAGACAGCACTTCGAAAGTACTTGACTAGCTGTAAACTGCTTTAGCATGTCCTGTGGCAATGCAAGGTATTACATGAATGCACATGAATGGTGTGACTGCTTCAGCTGACCACTGACCAATTCACCACCAAGCAAAAGATTAAGCTGGGATCTCTCTGTCCATTTTGGATCAGTACCATTTCAGACAGTGTGTTAACACACCGAAGTAACTGAGAAACTGCTCATATTTGATTTGAAAAAAAAATCTTTCATGCTCAGGTTATATTCAAAATAGTATGAAAATTTCCATGGTTTTGTGTGATGGCTATGGAACCGTTATCCAAACAAGAGTCTAGATCAGAGTGGTGCTGGAAAAGCACAGCAGGTCAGGCAGCATCCAAGGAGTAGGAAAATCGACGTTTCGGGCAAAAGCACTTCATCAGGAATAGAGGCAGAGTGCCTACAGAGTGGAGAGATAAATGAGAGGGGTTTGGGGGTGGGGAGAAAGTAGCATAGAGTATAATAGGTGAATGGGGGTGGGGATGGAGGTGATAGGTCAGAGAGGAGGGTGAGGGAAGGTAGCAAGGAATACAATGGATGAATCGGGGTGGGGATAGGTCAGAGAGGAGGGTGGAGTGGATAAGTGGAAAGGAAGATAGACAGGTAGGACAGGTCATAGGGACAGTGCTGAGCTGGAAGGTTGGAGCTGGGATGAGATGGGAGAAGGGGAAATGAGGAAACTGGTGAAGTCCACATTGATGCCCTGGGGTTGAAGTGTTCCGAGGCGGGGGATGAGGCGTTCTTCCTCCAGGCGTCTGGTGGTGAGGGAGTGGCGGTGGAGGAGGTCCCAGAATCTGCATATCCTTGGCAGAGTGGGAGGGGGAGTTGAAATGTTGAGCCACAGGGTGGTGGGGTTGATTGGTGCGAGTGTCCCGGAGATGTTCCCTGAAGCTCTTTGCTAGGAGGCTCCCAAATGTGGAGGAGACCGCATCGGGAGCAACGGATACAATAAATGATATTGGTGGATGTGAGGTAAAACTTTGATGGATGTGGAAGGCTCCTTTATGGCCTTGGATGGAGGTGAGGGAGGAGATGTGGGCGCAGGGTTTGCAATTCCTGTGGTGGCAGGGGAAGGTGCCTGGATGAGAGGGTGGGTTGTGGGGGGGCGTGGACCTGACCAGGTAGTCACGGAGGGAACGGTCTTTGCGGAAGGCCGAAATGGGTGGGGAGGTAAATATATCCCTGATGGTGGGGTCCGTTTGGAGGTGGCAGAAATGTCGGAGGATGATGTGGTTTATGCGAAGGTTAGTAGGGTGGAAGGTGAGCACCAGGGGCGTTCTGTCCTTGTTATGGTTGGAGGGGTGGGTTTTGAGGGCGGAGGGGCGGGATGTGGACGAGATGCATTGGAGGGCACCTTTAACCACGTGGGAAGGGAAATTGTGATCTCGAAAGAAGGAGGCCATCTGGTGTGTTCTGTGGTGGAACTGGTCCTCCTGGGAGCACATACGGTGGAGGCGGAGGAATTGGGAATACAGGATGGCATTTTAGCAGGAGGTAGGGTGGGAAGAGGTGTAGTCCAGGTAGCTGTGGGAATCGGTGGGTTTGTAAAAAATGTCAGTGTCAAGTCGGTCATCATTAATGGAGATGGAGAGGTCCAGGAAGGGGAGGTAGGTGTCAGAGATGGTCCAGGTAAATTTAAGGTCAGGGTGGAATGTGTTGGTGAAGTTGATGAATTGCTCAACTTCCTTGCGGGAGCACGAGATGGCGCCGATGCAGTCATCAGGTGAAGTTGATGAAATGGTCAAACAAGCCTGTTTATATTTTAACCAGGCCAGATTCCAAATTCAAACAGAACTCAGATTAAAATTTGTTGTGAAAGTCACTTGAATTGTGAAAATATTTCAATTGTCATTGTGAAGCAGTCAGGTCTGAAACCAAATTTGGTTATATGCATGTTGATTGTTTTTTGTTATTTAAATTAAATTGTATTACATCCATTTGAAGCAACTGAAGCACCAAAGTGCTTCATGTTCTTAATGGTACTAAGTCATGAGGTAAAACAGAGACATTGTGTACAGGGATTACATGCAAGTTCTTTCAGTCTTAAAAACACTGTACTTAAAAGTAAACCAAAATGGTTAAGTTGCATAGTCCTTAAAGACTAAAGGGATGCTCTCTCAATAGAGAGATAGGACTGGTGGTGAACTAACCTGACGCTCACCACACCACAGGTAAGAGAAGAGGTTGAGAATGCAGGACTTTTATGATAACATCGGCTGGTGTGGGAATTCAACCTGCACTGTCAGCATCACTCAAACTAGCCATCCAACCAACTAACCAAAACCACTCAAACTAGCCATCCAATCAACTAACCAAAACCCCCAAAACTTAAAGTACACTATAAATCAAGATATTCATGCAGATGTCTTTTAGTTAGCATTAAGATGGGTATCCATTAATCTATTAATTGAACCTGACAGCCTGAATTTTGAATAGTCTGAAATATTTCAACCCAGGATTCTCTGATTTGGTGAAATCCTGGTTCCAGCATTGTTATTTCTCAATTCATTCATGGGACATGTGTGTTGCTGGCTGGGTCAGCACTTACTGTCTGTCACTAGTTGTCCTTAAGAAGCTGATTTTGAGCTGCTTTCTTGAACTGCTGCAGTTTCATATGCTGTAGGGAGACCTACAATGCCCTCGGGGATTTTGTCTCAATAACTGTGAAGGACCGACAAGAGCAAACCAGGATGGTGGATGGCTTAGAGGAGAACTTGCAGGTATTGTTGTTTCTGTATATCTACTATCCATGTCCTTCTAGGTGGGAGTAGTCATGGGTTTTGGAAGCTACTGTCTGAGGATCTTTGGTGAATTTCTGCAGTGCATCACTTAGATAGTACACATTGCTGTTACTGAGCATTTGTGATGGAGGAAGTGGATATTTGTGGATGTGATGCCAATCAAATGGGCTACTATGTCTTGGATGGTGTCAAGCTTCTTGGTTGTTGTTGGAGCTGCACTCACCCAGAAAAGTGTGGAGTAATCCATCACACTCAGAACTTGTGCCTTGTGGATGATGGACAGGCTTTGGGGAGTTAAGAAGTGAGTTGTTTGCTACATTATTCCTAGCCTCTGATCTGTTCTTGTAGCTCCTATATTTATATGGCTCATCCAGTCCAGTTTCTGGTCAATTGTAACCCCAGGATGGTGATTGTGAGGGATTCAGTGATGGTAATGCCATTGAATGTCAAGGGATAATGGTTAGATACTCTTGTTAGAGATGGTCATTGCCTGGCATTTGTGTGACACAATTGCTACTTGCAAGCTTTCAACAAAAGTTTTGATATTGTCCAGGTCTTGTTGCATTTGGACATGGACTGCTTCAATATCTAAGAAGTTGAGAAGGGTGCTGAACATTGTGCAATCATCAGCAAACGTCCCCCCTTCTAACCATAACATGGAGGGAAGATCATAACAGTCATTGTCCATGTCTGAATAAACCACTCCAAAGCTCACAAGGTTTCTAATTAGAATACATTTGACATGGCATTCCCACCTGGAACAATTTGTGCCTTGCACTGATTCAAGAAGAAAGGATAGAGAGAGATTTGTGAGGAAAATGGCTGCAACAGGACCCAGGATATCATTGCAGCATCAGAGAAAATCCAAAAGGATTTTTGATGAATCGAACACTTTAACAAGTACCAAATCCTTTTCCAAAAAGCATAGCGACATCAAATGTATGGTAATCTTTCTTGGAGTCAGGTTTAGCCTGATGAAAATGATGAACAAGGCAATGTCAGTCATGACTCCATTTTGCATCCTGAATATGCCCACCCCATTTTGGTTGGATGAAGTTGGTGTGTGGCAGTGCTACAATTAACTGCAGATGCTAAGGTAGCAGGAAAACAGTCCTCCTACTCGGCATCCTACTCAGACAGAACCTAAAAACCTGAGCAGGAGTAGGTAATTTGAGCTTGCACTGCCATTTCATGTGCTCATGACGGATCTAATCTTGACATCAACTCCACTTTCCTGCCTGTTGTCCATAATCTTTCAACCCATTACTCATTAAAAATCTGTCTGTCTCCTTGAAATCCCAGCATCCACTGCTTCTTGGGGTAGTGAATTCTACAGGTTCATGACCATTTGAAAGAAGTAATTCCTCCTCATCTCTTTTAAATTTGCTACACCCTATCTGTATTGTGACCTGTTGTTCTCGTTGCCTCACATGAGGAAATGTTCCCTCTATGTCTACTTTGGCAATCTGCTTTAGCATCTTATGTTCCTCAACTAAGATCTCCTCCCATTCTTCTAAACACCAGACAGTGGCCTAAACTGCCCAGTTTCACTTCATAAGACAAATCCCTCCTCTGTGGAATCAATCTAATGAGCCTCCTCTCAACTGCCTTCAATGCAACCATATCTCTCCTCAACTAAAGGGATCAAAATTGTATGCAAGACTATAGACTGCGGTCTCACTAAAGCCTTATCTGTCCAAAATCAGGCAGCATCGCATGTCATTTGTGGTACTTATTTCCATCACTCTTACCTTTAACATTGAGCCTTTTAGAAGTTTTAAGGTCCAGCTTCAGGGCTTTTTTATGTGATAAAGTCCCGCATTCGAAATTATTGTGTAAGATTAAAGTGCATGGGGTTAGGGGAAGTGTATTGAGATGGATAGAAAACTGGTTGGCAGAGAGTAAACAAAGAATAGGAATTAATGGTTCTTTTTTAAATTGGCAGGCAGTAACTCGTGGGGTGCCACATAAATCGATGTTGCTACCCCAGCTCTTCATAACATATATTCATGATTTGCATGAGGAAACAAAATGTAACATCTCAAAGTTTGCAGATGATACCAGGTTGGGTGGGAGAGTGAACTGTGATGAGGATGCTGAGATGCTTCAGCATGATCTGGACAGGCTGGGTGAGTGGGCACATCAATGGCAGATGCAGTATATAATTTGGATAAATGTGAGGTTATTCACATTGAAAAAAAACAAGACAGCAGATTACTACTTGAATGGTTGTAAATTGAGAGGGGGGAACGTGCAGGGGGATCTGGGTATCCTTTTGCACCAGTCATTGAAGGTAAGCATGCAGGTGCAGCAGGCAGTTAAAAACAAGGCAAATGAAGGTATATTGGCCTTCAATGTGAGGCGTTTTGAGTACAGGTGAAGGATGTGTTGCAATTATATGGGGCCTTGGTGAGACCACACTTAGAAAATTGTGCGCAGTTTTGCTCTCCTTTTCTGAGGAAGGATTCTCTTGCTCTCAAGGGAGTGCAGCGAAGTTTTACCAGGCTGATCCTGGGGATGGTGGGACTGACGTATGAGGTGAGAATGACTAGATTAGGATTGTTTTCGCTCGAGTTCGGATGAGTAAAAGGGGATTCTCATCGAGGTTTATAAAATTCTTACAGTATTCGACAGGGTAGCTACAGGGAGGATGTTCCCAATGGTGGGTGTGTGCAGACCAGGGGTCACCGTCAAGGATTCAGGGTAGACTATTTAGGATGGAGATGAGGAGACATTCCTTCATCCAAAGAATGGTAAACCTGTGGAATTCATTACCATAGGAAGTAGTTGACGCCAAAACATTAAATGTATTCAAGAGGCAGCTAGACATATCACTAGGGCCGATTGAAATCAAAGGTAATGGGGAGAAGACAGGATTAGGCTATTGAGTTGGATGATCACCCATGATCATGATGAATGGTGGACCAGGCTCGAAGGGCCAAATGACCTCCTCCTGCTCCTATCTTCTATGTTTCTATATGCGTGTATGTGGTCAGAATTTTATTACACCTCTAGATGTCATATTGGAAATTTGAGAGGTGGGTGGAGGTAGGCATAGGCTAGAGCAGGATGAGGGCCAGTGCTGTATAATATCAGGAATCCCGAAGATGCACATTGTCTTCCCAACCTTTCCTGATTGAGTTGGGAGTGGTTGGAAGCATGGAAGTTTGAAAATGGCTTTCTCGCGCAGAGATCAATCAAAGCTCTTAAATAACCAATTGATGGCATATTAAAGCCATCATTCCATTGCTCTTTACATTCTAACATTGGCAGGATGGCATCCAGTAAAGACTGACAGAGTCGTGATAGATACAAGGTAGGGGTGGATGGGAAGGAGATGTGTGGAGAAGGAAGTGGAAGTGGCCATAATCAGGAACCAAGTGGCAGACAGAGTGCCACCCATACCAAAAGGACTCCTGGCCTTGAGTATGTGCTTTGCATTACAAATCACTGAAGCATCAGTAGCTTGCAGTTAACTGTGTAGTTAACTTTCAGCCTGTTAGGGTTTATGACAGTGTCTGCAGTGGGGTTTCCAGCCAATAGTTATGACTACTGCTGCAATGATTAATATCAACTTTGTGATTGGGAGAGTGTGACATCTTGGTGTTGTTTTAATACCATTATGGAAACCCCAGTTCCAGTCATTCTCTGAACAGGGGGTAAGCAGTAATTTCATTTTAGAGACACAAGGTTGTTGCTGATGTTCTGAGTCAGGACTGATTCTTTGTCGTCTCCCAGCCTCTTGCCTCCCCCCCACCAAGTCTGTGCAATAGAAGGTTGAGAGAAGCTCCTTCTTATCTAAGAATGACCCATATCAATTGTCATGCCTTTCTTCCATGTCTCCATTTTTTGCCAATTTATGTTTTGTCCACCAGTGAAGAAACTGTTGAGGGACTGAGAGAAAATTCCTGCCTATGCCTTCTTTCCCTTGCCATTCTTTATTTCCAATTAAACAAATTCCATTTCATGATCTAGTGCACATATACCACTACTCACCACTCCACTGGTACTGTTCCTTATAATCAAAACTCGCCTTTTCACCTATTCTTCTGGAACATCAAATACCATTTAGTATTAAGTTCTAGTCGCAAGGTAATGCAATGAACGATATAAATGGTAGGGCCTGACATAATCAGTGGCTTGATCTTCAAGCATTCCCCCCATCCTCACCAAATTTGGACCAGGAACAGAGATGGTTGGGTGATAAAATAGCATGGTAGGTCTCCTTTCCAGATCTCTGGGTCCAACCTGTCTGCACACAATTTTTATAAATGTTGAAGGGTTAGGACAAGGGGGTGAGTGTGAGCTAAGTAAACCATTCAGGCTTGTTAATGGAGGCCAGTTCTGATTTTCCATTTGGCTTCCAAGTTCCTGGAAGTGATAGAAGTCAGTTTAGCTGCCTGGGGGATGAGTGTGCTTAGATGCTCAACATGAGAGAGAGAGAGATTGTATTGTCACTGTTGTGGTAGCCTGATACACAGAGGACACGTGAACTGCAGGCTGTGGCTTTTCCTGAGCATCAGATTATGATAAACTGAAAGCATTTTTACTTGCCTTTGGAGCCTTGCTGCTACTGACCTGTGGCTGCTGTGTGCCTAAAGTGGTCAGTCCTAAATAGCTTCCCTCACATTGATGATTGCGAAAATAATGAACAAAGGGTTGATTTTGCAAAGTGAATCACAAGAATTAGGCACAAAAACCAGCAAGCACAATTGATGATGTACTGACTTCCTATGTGTAGACATTTAATGGCACTTTCTTTAGAGGCTTTTCACACAATTTCATTCATAAAACAGAGGCTGAAAATCTAAAATACAAACACAGAGTGAAGACTGCAAGTGCTTAGCAGATCAGGCACCCTCAGTGTGAGTAAAGACAAAGAGTAGTGTTTCAGGTCAGATAAAAACAAAAATGCTGAAGATCACAGTGGGTCAGGCAGTATCCAGAGAAAGCTCTCTATCCATGGATGCTGCCTGACCTGTTGTACTAGTGGATTAAAACTAGCTAGAAAATTGTAAGAACTAATCTCTATAATACTCAACAAAAGTCCAACAAAACTTGTTCCGACAAAACAATCGGTCTTTATTAACAAGGAAACTGCATGCAAAGTGGCTGAACTTGGAAAAGAGAGATACTGGATTAGTGGTGCTGGAAGAGCACAGCAGTTCAGGCAGCATCCAACGAGCAGCGAAATCAACGTTTCGGGCAAAAGCCCTTCCTCAGGAATAAAGGCAGTGAGCCTGAAGCATGGAGAGATAAGCTAGAGGAGGGTGGGGGTGGGGAGAGAGTAGCATAGAGTACAATGGGTGAGTGGGGGAGGAGATGAAGGTGATAGGTCAAGGAGGAGAGGGTGGAGTGGATAGGTGGAAAAGAAGATAGGCAGGTCGGACAAGTCAAGGAGACAGTAACTGAGCTGGAAGTTTGAAACTAGGATGAGGTGGGGGAAGGGGAAATGACGAAGCTGTTGAAGTCCACATTGATGCCCTGGGGTTGAAGTGTTCAGAGGCGGAAGATGAGGTGTTCTTCCTCCAGGCGTCTGGTGGTGAGGGAATGGCGGTGAAGGAGGCCCAGGACCTCCATGTCCTCGGCAGAGTGGGAGGGGGAGTTGAAATGTTGGGCCACGGGGCGGTTTGGTTGATTGGTGCGGGTGTTTTGGAGATGTTCCCTAAAGATGCTGCCTGAACTGCTGTGCTCTTCCAGCACCACTAATCCAGTATTTGGTTTTCAGCATCTGCAGTCATTGTTTTTACCTTGGAAAAGAGAGAGTTGATCACAGCTCTGCATCTCACAAGTTCACACTTACAGAGACAAAAGCAGGACTACTTATACTTAAAACTTATCAACAGCTATCAATAACTATTACGAAAGGTTAGTCATCCATTATACCAGTACACTGAATTATGACCTGGGTTATTACTTCAGACGTTTATCATATTGACCTCCAAAACCTAGTGTCCCATATGTCATCCCTGATCTCGCCCTTCTCAGGGGCTCAAAGGACTTTTGTGGAATGTTTTTATTTGGGTTAAGTCAGTCTCCGAAGATAAAATGTGGACCCAGCCTGATCAAGCTCGATGAGGTCTACCAAGGTTAAAGATTTGTGTGGACTCAGCCTACTTCAAGTCCTGCAGAGGATAGCAATGCTTTGACATTTGTTATAGTTTAAACTTGTGTTGTGTCCGGCAGTTCTGGGGTCATACAAAGGACAGTCAAAAGGAGTTGGTCAATTTCCTTTTAATGTGGCAATCTGTTTTACACAATTCCAATTCTTTATTAGAATGTGGTCTCAAGTATTTTTTTGCTTTCAATAAAGATTCCAGCATCTGCAGAACTTTCCTCCTACCTCCCAGGTAAGTTTTTTTTTAATTTACACTGACAGATACTGCCACCCTGCTGAGTATTTCTTTTGACCTTAGTGTTCCTTTTCTTGAGTAACTCCAAGGTGATTCCTTGAGGCTGTAGATCTCCTTATTGAGGGGGCAACATAGAACCAGATATAACGCATGGACATTTGTTTGGAGGTGTGGGCAGGACAATCTTGAAGGGTACCCTACTCTATCTGTGCTGGCAATAGAATCACTGTTTGAGAAGGTCGCAGGTACCCCCTCGCTCCCCTCCACCATCACAAATGTGAGGAAAATAGAATCAAACAACAATTGATGGTTGAGCACCATCCTTATCTGTTACTGTGGCTATCAGTTCACTTACCAAGGCAATTCCATCAAATAAAAGCCAAGTATTCGCTCAAAGATAGAAGACAGAGGGTGGTGGTGGAGGCCTGTGACCAGTGGAGTGCCACAAGGATCGGTGCTGGGTCCTATACTTTTTGTCATTTACATAAATGATTTGGATGCGAGCATAAGAGGTACAGTTAGTAAGTTTGCAGATGACACCAAAATTGGAGGTGCAGTGGACAACGAAGAGGGTTACCTCAGATTACAACGGGATCTGGACCAGATGGGCAAATGGGCTGAGAAGTGACAGATGGAGTTTAATTCAGAAAAATGCGAGGAGCTGCATTTTGGGAAAGCAAATCTTAGCAGGACTTATACACTTAATGGTAAGGTCCCAGGGAGTGTTGCTGAACAAAGAGACCTTGGAGTGCAGGTTCATAGCTCCTTGAAAGTGGAGTCGCAGGTAAATAGGATAGTGAAGAAGGCGTTTGGTATGCTTTCCTTTATTGGTCAGAGTATTGAGTACAGGAATTGGGAGGTCATGTTGTGGCTGTATAGGACATTGGTTAGATCACTGTTGGAAAATTGCGTGCAATTCTAGTCTCCTTCCTATCAGAAAGATGTTGTAAAACTTGAAAGGGCTCAGAAAAGATTTACAAGGATGTTGCCAGGGTTGGAGGATTTGAGCTATAGGGAGAGGCTGAATAGGCTCGGGTTGTTTTCCCTGGAACGTCGGAGGCTGAGGGGTGACCTTATCGAGGTTTACAAAATTATGAGGGGCATGAATAGGGCAAATAGGCAAAGCCTTTTCCTTGGGATCAGGGAGTCCAGAACTAGAGGGCATAGGTTTAGGGTGAGAGGGGAAAGATATAAAAGAGACCTAAGGGGCAACCTTTTCACACAGGGTGGTATGTGTATGGAATGAGCTGCCAGAGGATGTGGTGGAGGCTGGTACAATTGCAACATTTAAGAGGCATTTGGATGGGTATATGAATAGGAAGGGTTTGGAGGGATATGGGCCGGGTGCTATTAGGTGGGACTAGATTGGGTTGGGATATCTGGTCGGCATGGATGGGTTGGACCGAAGGGTCTGTTTCCATGCTGTACATCTCTATGACTCTACGACTATGACTCTACTGTGGATGCTGGAAATGAAATAACAATAAAAATACAGACAATGCTAGAGAAATTCAAAAGGTTTGACAGCATCTATGAAGAAAGAAAAACAGAGTTAATGTTTCAGGCCCAATATGACTCTTCAGTTCTGAAGAAGTTCGACTCTAATAAGACCTTTTGAAGATGAATATCCATTTGCGTACTCTTGAATTGCATATAGCTGTTTTATTTTCATGCTGTTAGATGTCTCTTCCAATTCTGAATGTCATGCCCTGTCTAATTACTGCCCAGCCATTTCTGAAGGCAGAGCTATATGGTAATATGTACCCATCTCCTGTTCTATCCTCTGTCCGAGATTCACCATGTTACAGAGCTAGATATGATAGGTTCACTGCTACTTGTCACAACATCTGTTATTGGCTGATGTTAAATCAGTTGAGTTAGTGTCGTGCTGTCCGGCAAACTGTCACTGGGAAGTGCTTGAAATGCACAGCAACTCAACTGACATCTGAAAGAGATAGATAGGTTAATATTTTGGGTGGAACCCTTCATTAAAACTGTCAGTTCAGAGAAGACCCTTTATTTGAACGACAAGGATAAATCAAGAATGCAGCTACAAATATATGAAAGGGAGAGGAGGGGAATGAATTCTCAACTCTGTAACAGCTTTCACAGACAATGATAAATAACATTTTTAAGCATCTTATCACAAGCAAGTGTCAGCATTTATACACAGCTAGTTTTTTTTTTCAAAGTGCAGTGAACAGGCTAACAAAAGAGACAACTTGTGAATCTGATAGGTTAGTAACAGAATTTAGACTTGAGGACAGGGGTGTAAAGTATCATCCACTATATAAATGTCATCTCTGACAGAGAGGTTTAAAAATCTATGGAAAAAAGATATTAGGGTGGAAGAGATACATCTGCAAAATGGAGCTGAAAACTGCAGACATTGGATTGTACCAACTGGGAAAATCCAGCTGGAAAACTAAGGGTTGGGGTGTCAATTTGATTTTAAAGGTATTGCAGTCGTGTTGGCTTTTCCAGTGCCATATGTTTTGACTTGGACCTAAAAGCAGTCAGAAAAACGTATAACTTATTTAAAATATATAGAGAGCCTGTTGTTACAAAAAAAAACACTTAAAATGGACTTTTAAGGGTTGCTATCATAAAAGGAATCATTTGAAATTTTTGGATAACAAGAAATACTGGTTCATGTGACCTGGTGACTCTTGACCTGGAAGCAATTTTCATGAACTGCGTTAAAAACCGAGACAAACAGACAGACAGGCAAAGAGCTTGGGAGAGGAGTGATCGCAAGCAGAGTCTGAGAACTAGATTCTTGAGTGGTCAGAAAGCATATCTAGGACTGGTACTTTCACTTTCAAGTAGTTAAATGCTCCGAACTGGCCATATCATGTGAAGGTAAAGGTAGTTCTAGTGCATCGAGGCTATCATAACTATTGAGAGCTGCGAACTGATAAGGCTCAGGAAAGAAGTGTCCAATATGGGGAGATAACAGAAGTGGACCCCTGGGTATGCAGAAGTTGCTGCCTGGAGACAATCAGTTATTACGTGAAGATAATGAATTTTGCCTCAGAAAATGTGAGCATGGAGTAATTGTGTGCTTGAAATTGGACCCAGAGAGCTGGAGTTGGACAGTTTAAAAGATTTTTGAGATCTGTCTTTGTTCTATCAATGATGTGTAATCTGTAATTTGAACTCACCATGATTTGCTTATTGGTTTATACAATGTATTACAATACAGCACAGAAGCCTAATTATTATTTAGACCCTCGACTTATTGCTCATGCATGGTATCTATCCCTCTGTTTGCTTCCCATTCATGTGTCTATCAAGGTACACTTAAAAATTGCTAACGTATCAGTTTCCATCATCTTCAATGGTAGTGTGTTCCAGGCATGTACCATCTTCTGTGTGAAAAGTTTTCCCTGCACTTCTTTCTTAAACTTTCCCCCTGTCATCTTGAACCTGTGCCTTCTTGTAGTTGACCTTGCCGCCTTGTGAAAAAAGCCTCTGACTATCTACCCTATCAGTGCATTTTGTAATTTTGTAGACTTCTATCAAGTCTCACCTTGGCTTCTGTCTTTCCAGTGAAAACAATCCAATTTTATCCAAACTCTCCTTATAACTAAAACCATCTAAACTAGACAACACCTTCTATGCACCCTCTCCAAAGCATCCATGTCCTTCTGATAGTGTGATGATCAGAACTGCCGAATGTGGCCTAATAAAATTTTTGTACAGCCGTAATAAAACTTGCCAACTTTTATATTCAGTGCCCCGGCCAATAAAGGCAAGTATGCTGTGTGCCTGCTTAACCACCTTATTCAAATGTGTTGCCACTTTCAGCGGTCTGTGGGCCTGCATGCCCAGATCTCTCTGTATGTTAATGCTCCTGAGGGTTTTGCTATTTATTGTATAATTCACACCTGAGTTTGGTCTTCCAAAATGTAACACCTTGCATTTGTCCAGATTAAACTGCATCTGCCATTTCACTGCCCAAATCTGTAAGTAGTCTATATCCCGCTATATCCTTTAACAATTCTTCTCACTACCTGCAACATTGCCAATTTTGGTGTCATCGCAAACTACTAATCACACCACCTACCTTTTCCTCCAGACCATTTGTAAGGGCACAGCACTGATCTCTGCAGAACACCACTGGTTACTGATCTCTGATCGCTGCTCTCTGTCTTCTATGACCAAACCAGTTTTGTATCAATCTAGCCTGCTCACCACTGATCCCATGAGATTTTATCTTTTCTACCAGCCTGCCATGAGGTGCCTTATAAAATGCCTTACTATGTTACAACTCCAAAAACCTCAATTAAATTGTTGAGTCATGACCTTCCCTGTACAAACCCATGTTGCCATTTACTTCCAAATGCAACTCTCAGTATCTTCTCCAACTGGTTCCCCACTGACATCAAGCTCACCTGCCTGTAATTACCTGGATTATCTCTGATACCCTTCTTGAACAAAGGAACAACATTGGCCATGCTCCAATCCTCTGGAACCTCACCTGAGGCCAAAGAGGATGCAAAAATATCTGTTAAGGTCCCAACTATTTCCTCCCTTGCCTCCCATTGTATCCTGGGATAGATCCCATCTGGCCCTGGAACCTGTCTACTCTGATATATTTCAAGTTTGTTTTTACTTCTACTGCTATTTTATGTTTGCTATATTTTATTTTTGATTCATGTTAAAGTGCAAGTCAAGAAAAGTTAAATCTTTTTTAGTTATTTCTTCATTTTGGGGTCATTTGGAAAATACATTTTGTTTGGTCTGCCAATCCCCATGGAGATTGTAACACAGTGGATTTATAAACTGCAGAGCAGGAGACTACTGAGGAGAATATTGTGCTATCAGAATGGAAGCTTATATACAGCTTAGCAAGATGGTAAAACAAAAATTTCACCCGAGGCTGCTGTTAGCTTTGTTACAGCATCTTGATATCTATCTGTGCCAATGCTGGCTTGATGTCAAGGGAAGTCACCCCTACGTACCCTTGAGAGATTGTGTCTTTTGTCCATGTTCGGACAAAGGCTGTAATGAGATCAGAAGCTGTGTGAGCCTGGCACATCCAAGACTGGGCATCGGTAAGCAGACAATATTGAGTAAATGCTACCTGATAGTATTGTCAATGCCACATTTCACCATTTTGTTGGTGATTGAGGGTAAACTGATGGCACCGTGGTTGGCTGAATTGGATTTGTCCTGATTTTTTGTGGAGATGAGACAGCTTGGCATTTTCAAAATATTGAGTAGATGCCAGTGTTCTAACTGTACGGGTACAGCTCAGTTGGAGGCATGGCCTGTTTGGAGCACATGTCTTCAGTACTATTGCCAGATTGTTGTCAGGGCCTAAACCTTTTAGTATCCAGTGCCTTTAGTCACTTCTTGATATCATGTGGAATGAATGACATTGGCTGAAAATTAGGCATCTGTGAAGTGGAGACATGAGGAGGTGGTCATGGTGAGTTATCTAACACTTTTGGCAGATGATAAATCCAAGTAATTCAGTGGTTACCCTTTCCCTTGATCATCTGTGCTCCCCAACTATGGCCCATCTATCTTACCTGCATGTCCCAGGATATTATGGAGCAATTTAGTATGGCCAATCCCCCTAAACTGCACATTTGATCCATTAGTTGTGGGAACACAGAGCTCTGTCTATTTATTGCTGCTGATATTATTGGGATGCAAATAGTCCTGTTTTGTAGCTTAAGGTTCACACATCATTTTCAGATATGTCTTGTGCTGATCCTGAACTTGTCATTTAACTAAGGTTGATCACCTGACTTGATAGTAATGTCAGAGTGGGAAATATGCTAAGCTAGGTTGTGGTTGAATATGCTTCTGATATGGCTGATAGAGGTGCCTCATGATGGCCAGTCATGAGATGTTAGTCTGTTAAAAAGCTACCCTGTTCACAATGGTTTTCATTTCACATGTGTGGGAGGCATTCTCAATGTGAAGATGGTACTATGTCTCTGCATAAGTCTGTGCAATAGTCATTCATGCTGATACTGTCATGGAAAGATGCATTGTAACAAGTGTTTTGGGGACTGTGAGATCAATCATGTTTTTCCAGCTTTTAGATTCCCTCATCTCCTGCTACAGATACAGTCTAGCCGTTGTCAGCAGTGGTGCTAGGAGGCTACATGGGGTGATGGGTATTAAAGACTCTATTCTGCTCTTCTGCCCATGCCATCCTCAGTACTTTCTTAGAGTTGTGCCCAACATAGAGGAGCACTGATTCAACAGCTGAGCAATGGGCAATTGTGAATAATCAGCAGGAGATTTCCTTGTCCTTGTTGATGCCATGAGATTTCATGGGATCCAGAATCTATTTTGAAGGACAGGAGTGGACATACCCAGGAATGATGATGGTGGTGTCTCGGACATTGTAAGATATGATCACACAAGAATGATTATGTCAAGCTCTTTCTTGAGTAACCTGTGAAACAACTCTTCTAATTTTATCACATAAGCCCCCAGGAGTTAGTAAGGAGGAATTTGCAGAGTTGACAGCTCTGTTTGTGACATTGCTTTTCTCTGGTACTCTGGTATGTACTGGGTGGTCCATCTGATATCCCTCCTTCCTTTTATCAGAGCTTGTAGTGAGAGGGCATTGAAGAGTCACTTACATGTTATAGGCCAGACTAGGAGATGATGGAAATTCATTCTTAAAGGGAATGTATTCAAAATATTTTTATGAAAGTTGACAATAATTTCACGGTGACCATCAGACAGCTTTTGTTCCATATTTTATTAACTGATTTAAATGTCATCATTTGCTATCTTGATATTTGGACATATGTGTCCAGAAGATTAACTTAGTTCCCTGGATTACTAGTCCAGTGACAATGCCACAATGACACAACCTCCCCAAAACTTTTGTCAGAAGTGTCAGGTTTTGTGAGTGGTTATAGATTAGAATGTCAATTTAATTTCAAAATAGAATAGATTTAGGTGTTTAGAAATCTAACAAAGTCATTTTTATGTTAGCGCATTAGAAGCAGCCTTCAATGAATGCTCACTATCATGTCAGAATAGTTTTAAGGTGAAGGGCAGAGTTTGAGAGAGTACTTGAGAAAAAAATGTATTCACCCAGAGGGTGGTGAGAGTCTGGCATGCACAGGCTGAAAGGGAACTTCACAACCTTTTAAAAAGTACCTGGATGAGCACTTGAAATATCATAACACTCAAGGTTATGGGCCAAGTGCTGGAAAGAGGGATTGACAGAGATAGGTCATAGAATCGAACAGTACAGAAGAAGCCCTTAGGCCCTTTGAGTCTATTCTGTGATTTGATCTGAGATGCCAAAAACATGTGACTATCTACATTCGTCCCATGAGTGCACCAGATCCAGAGCTTTGAATGTTATGATATTTCACGTGCTCATCCACGTACCTTTTAAAGGTCGGCTCAGATTAGATGGACAGAGAGGCCTTTTTTATGTTGTATAACATGATGACTATGATTGTACATCTAAGCTAGTTAATCAGCAATTCTACATGGATATAAGCTCCATGTGATTCTTCATATTACCAGAAAAAAACGCTTGAGAGGAGAGCAGACCATACAAAATAATTATTATTTAAACTTACAGGGTTTTCTTAAATCACTGAAGCTCTCAGAAAAGTCAGTCTACAAGAATCTGGGACAAAACAGAAAGCTAAAGGCAACTTGTTATGTACTGTAAGCAGAGAAAATGTGGGTTCCCACGGTAACCACACGCAATGTGGGGAAAGCTTCCACCCAGATTGAAGAGACTGTGTTCATGAACTTTAAAGCAACACTGGAAGATTTTCCTCACTTGACTGCAGGGAAGCGTCTCAGTTTGGTCCATTTGGGGATTCAAGTTACCCAGCTAAAAAAGAGAAAAAGAAACATGCTATTTTTTGAGCCGAGAATACGTTTGCTCTGGTCCTTGGAGCATGAAGTGTTCACTTAAGGATGGAATTAATTATAACCACAGAACAAGATTTTCCGTTGATATTAAAAGTTAAATGTGGGGAGCTTTTCTGTAGTTTAGAATGTTAGAGCAATGTTGCTTTTCAATTATTTACTGCAACAAAGGTCTTACAACGTAGAATATTGTTGTGAGATTATTTCTGCCAGCCAGTGGATTTCAGATACCTTTGAAAACAAAACTGTGGATTGTAACAGATCTTTCAAAAAATTAATTGAACAATGTGCTGCTTCACTTTATTTGCATGTTGAGCCTTGTTTGTGTTGAGAAAATATCCCTGTAGTCAATTCAATGGAATTCATGTGTAGATTTCCAATGGAAGGAAGATTTTACATCTGGGAGAAAATAGACATCTCAACAATCCCATTGCCCAACTGGTAGTATTTTACTGATTTATAAAGTGACGCTGTGTAACTCTGTCACATTGTTCTATAATTCTGTGATTTGATCTGCGATGCACTCAAACTGAAAGGGTTTGATCTTCAATGGAGGAGGTTCCAGTATACAGTATCGAAACAGGAATTTTGTGTCATGTTATAAATTATATCCTTTTCCAGAAAAATTCAGGAAAGTTTGATAAGAAATGATTCCTCAAAAAAAAACACCCAGATAATGCTCTTAAGTACTTTGTTTCTTGCAAGAAAGTTGCCATGGAAACTGGATGAATTCCAACTGGCTGTACATTCCCAGGAATTCTCAGTACAGATGTATTTCCATCTCAGCAAAGTGCCACAGAGAGATATAAAGAAATAAGCATCCTTGTATTTATTAGAATAATATATGTTGCGACAGCTGATGAAAGTTTTTTTTGCAATAATCATAGTAATTAAAATCCAGATCCAGCTCAAAAGCAGTTCGCCTATATTGATTCAATTCAACTCTATTTTGGAGAGGAGAAAGAACTGGAATTAAAATATGCAATGTGAAATATGCGATGTTCATGGGAACATCTAAATTCTCAGAAATTGCTGCACAGTAACTGATGGTTAAAACAAAAAAAAACTGAATGTCAGAACATTAAATGGCAGAGCAGACTCAATGAGCTAAATGGCTTACTTCTCCTAATCTTATTGCGAATGGAGTATTTGATGATATCACATTATCAATGCCCCCCAACAAGGCACCAACCAGCATCAGAAATTATGACAGCCAGTCAGAGAATTCCGCAGGAAGTTTCTGGCATGATGTTTGAGTCACTTTTTTTTAAGACAGAGAAAATTTTTTTGTTTTGGAGTGGCCTAACCATAGACTATTTACACCATTTTGGAGCTACTGGGGCGCTAATTACCTGCAGCCAAAAGCACAGATGGGCTACATTCGAGACACAAGGAGATTCGGACAAAAATGCCTTGGCATTCACTCAACAGTATGCTAGCAGTGTTCATGCTGATGAGTTTTGGAATTTAACTGTCTAGTATAATATGGAGCAGAATCCAAGCTGCACCATTCTGCAGACTCTTGTATCATTTCAACTCAATTTAAATCAAATGTATTGATGGCAAACTTTGTGGAAAACCACAGCAGCCTGTATCTGAAGAAGTATACCTTTGTTTTTATTTAACAATTTGGATAAATGAATATAATGCACATCAGTTACAAAAAAGACTTTCTGCTTGCCCACTGATATTTCTGCCTGGGTCTTGAAATAGTGCCCAAGCCAACACATGGAAACCTTGCTGCTACATTCACTTGTGGCTTCTGTGCCACACAAGGCTAGCTAAACTGACACTAAAAGGAAAGCAGTCAAACTGGGGTCCTTTATAGATTCCTCTGTTAAACCATGTGAACATATAAGTTAGAAGCAACAAAGGCTTACTTCACTTTCTCACCACCCACTTGTGCATTAAAATTGATCTAATTACAAGTGTTCAACAATTCTGCTTCCACAGCCATTTTAGGGAGAGTTCCAGAGACACCTGACCCTTTTTGTGAGAAAGAGAAGGTTCTCCTTATCTCTGTTTTAAATGTGCACTGACCAAATTTAAATAGTTATGATTCTCTCACAAGAGGACTTGGAGGTACTGGTGTTGGACTGGGGTGGATAAAATTAAAAATCACACAACACCAGGTTATCGTCCAACAGGTTTATTTGGAAATACTAGCTTTCACCTGAGGAAGAAGCTGTGCTTTGAAAGCTAGTATTTCCAAATAAATTTATTGGACTATAACCTGGTGTTGTGTAATTTTGAACTCTCAAGTGGAAATATTCTTGCCACATGCACTCTAACGAGACCCCTCACAATGTTACACATCTCAAACAAAGTGCGTAGCTCTTTGAAACTCCAATGGATATGAGCCTAGCTTGTCTAGCCTTTCCTCTTGAGATAACCTTCCAATTCTAAACATTTCTCTGGAAACGTTTAAAAAAAAGGAGCAGTTGTCATCTACTATTGTAACATTGTAGCTGTTGAGCATGTTCTGCCATTTGCTATGATTATGGCTGATTTCTGTCCAAAGCAAATACCCCCTTTCTCTTCGTCCTCTCCCCCAACTCTCTGAGCTACATTCAACATATTTACAAGCTTCTTTAAATAATATAGTACACTGTGCTCCAAAATGTGAGCTCACCAATATTTATACAACTGAAACATAGCTTCCCCACTTTTATATTTTGCATAAAACCCCTCTCACAATAAACTATAATGTTCTCTAAACATTCAAGACTATGTGCTGAATCTTCATTTCAGTTTTCTGCGATTCATAGTCTAAGATGCTCAGATCCTACTGCATCTAAGCTACACAATCCCTTATTATATGCAGTTTTTCTGCCTAAAGGCAACATCACATTTTCCCACATTATATACCATTTGCCAGACCTACCCAATCATTTGACCTATCTCTATCCTCTGGAGTTTCCTTATTTCTTGACTATTTACTTTCCTACCTGTCTTTGTGTCATCGATGAATTTAGCAATCATACCTTGCCTTTCTTTCATCTAAGTAATTTATGTCAATTGTAAAAAGCTGAGATCATGCCATTGAACCCTGTGACACACTTATCAACCAGAAAATTATCTATTTATGTTGAAATTCTGTTTGTTGTTAGCTAATTTGAACAGTCAGATTAAAGAAATCTATTTTCCAGGAGAGTTTTGGGTGCAGAACCAGGATTTTGTTTTGACAGTTTTATTGATGATGGATGTTTATTTGGTGAAAGTGTACAGAGAATGGAATTGCCAAACCAGCTCCAGAATTTACAGAATCCAATCCTATTGCAGTTTAATATTTCATAATTTTTTTTTGTTCTCTTGGCATTGCTGGTTGGCCAGTATTTGTTGCCTATTCCTAGTTGCCCTTGTGAAGGTGGTGGTGAGCTGCCTTCTTGAACCCTGCCATCTGTGTACTAAATGTAAACCCTTAATGCCCTGAGGGAGAAATTTCGAGAATTTTGACCCAGTGACAGTGAATGTACGGTGATATATTTCAAAGTCAGAATAGTGATTGGATCCAAGGGGAACCAGCTGGTGGTGATGTTTTGTAAAAAAAAACATTCACTTCTATCAGATCAACATTGTAAATTTATAGCTGTATTAATTGGTAGTCAAAAGTATAGTGAACAGAACCACTTTTTATAGGTTTTTCTTATGAGAGATGGAGTTCAATTTTAAAATAACATTTCATATCGATGTATTTCATATTGATCAGTGATAAATCATAATGAGACCTTGTTTCAAAATCTTGCAAAGATGTTTTCATCATTCAGAGAATCTAGAGTGGGTGATGTGATCCATGAATGTGACAACTGCATTCACAAAACTTCATTTATTTTGCAAGTTAGGTAATAACTTTGTATATAGCAATGTCTAGTAAATATTCCACCACGCAAAATTGTTCAAAAGTAATGACCAATGTTATTTATTAAAGAAAGTAAGAGACCATTTTGCTCGCTATTTTCTTTGCTGGACCACTGAAACAAAATAATTGTTTTATTCTTGTTCTGTTTATATTTTAACATTTTGGAAATTTGAAAAAACAACACTTTGGAGTTCTCTGCAATCAACAAAGTTTGAAATTATGCTCCTCTACCCAAGTGCAGGCTATTAACATGCATCAAAAAAGCTAACATCACAGTATTGATATCTGGATGATAACACAGATTAATTCCATCAGTGTCAGAAATAGCTGTTCACGATTACCGTCTGTAATTACAAGTATTAATGTAATTACTTTCTGTAACTTTCGCAAATGTGCATCCATTCTCACTTGCTCAGGGAACTTTAGGTACAAATAATAAAGGCTCTGGCTACAATCCTCAGATCCTGTTATGATGTAGGCATGATGCCAGGAGGATTCCAAATTCTCACACCTGTGTTATTAAATGGATGAAAGATAAACCCAATAGCTACACGCCAGTCAGCAAAATGTTGGTGATGTCGCAACCTTGGGTGGTTTCCTTCTTTTGTCTGTATGAACTGAACCACATGGTCTTCAACAACATAGGTGCAGAAAGAAAACTGTTGTTCCAGTTCAGAACTGGTACTTTGGCATTGAATGGAAATTGCCATTGAAACTTCTTTACCTTTGGTACTGAGGCCCATGTGGAAGAGTTGAACCGACCACTGAATGAGCAGAAAATCTAAATTTCTATTTTCTAAAGTATAAGTAACATTTAAAAACATTCACATCAAGATGCCTTTCAGTATTTCAATAGCAATAATTGTACTTTGTGGTCCTTGTTGTTTTATCAACAAATTGGGCAGCTACTTCTCACACAAACAGTGATAAGAATAATATGTTTTTTTATTTGCTAGATAAATGTTAAGTAGGAAGAAAAGAACTCCATTTTCTGTTTCCAAGATATACCAATGTACGTTTTACCTGAACAAGTAGGCAGTCAGAAATATAAGACTGCCAACAGGTCGTAAAATGAACAATTTCTGTGTCATCCGTTGGATTGAAATTGAAAGCCAAAGGTATCTCAGTTTACTGATTGGAATAAAACTCTATTGATTTGAAAACTGTTGGGCTATTTGGATTTAGATAGAAGTGTGATTTCAAAAGACAGTGTTGTTTCAGCAGGTTGAAGTGCTTTTGCTCAAACTGTTTTCAATTGATTAACCTTGAAAAATAAATCAAAATGTGAAATAGCACAGAAAGTGCTGGACAGCAGGTCTGACAGTATCTATGGAGAGAGAAGCAGAGTTAACATTTTGAGTCTGATGTAACTCTTCTTTGGAACTGATGAGAGAGTTGGGAAAGTGATGGGTTTTATATGGTCAAAAAAGGTAAAATAGAACATGTGAAGCCAGAGGGAACATCAGAGCAGGGTTCTACTTTATCTTCATCCTTTATACAGATCCTGACAGACCGCCTGAATTTATCCAGCAATTTTTGTTTTTAATTTCAGGTTTGCAGCATTAGCTTTGCCTCAGCATCAAAATGTAAATAGAGTCTCAACTCATCTCTTAGCTTAATCCTCAAAAGGGTATGACAAGAAGACTTATTTCTGAAATGTTCACTTTCATTTCTAAGAATTCATTGTTTTTCTCCAGATAGCTTTAACAAGCATGACTCTTTTATTTAAATTGAAAATATTGCTTAGTTCACATTCTTGAATGAGCTATCTCACAGCCACTGTACATCAAAAGCAACATGTTCTGTCATTTTGCTGTACTTCCCTGAACTTACTCATTGCATATTCATCGCAAATCATGCCTTAGTCTGAAAACCTTTTTAACATAAAAGCATGTTCTCTGAGGTTTGATTTAAATCCCTTTTATAACTTCTGTCAATGATCTGTAGTGAATAAATAAATGGATAATTTTCATTGCAAAATACAAATGATCTGTTTGGGAAAGGAAATGACAATGGCATACCTGTTTATCTGAGGCTCAATCTACCTACAGGTTTAAAGAGTAAAATGAAAGAATTTGTGTTGAATTGGGAATTTATGTTTCAAATTATCAGTGAATCCATCGCTTAGTTGCTCGTTTGATCATTTTTCCCATTTTGGTTCCAAGGGATTTGAAAGCAGCATTCTGTGTGATAATTGTGCATTTGAATATCAAGTCCAGGAGTTTCCAACTGGATGCAGGTATAGAAGCATGTGAATAGAGGTTATGTTCGGTAGTCAGAAATTGATATGATGCTTTTTTTCTCTGTCTGAGCAGCCTCAATATATTATGTCAAGAAGAAATGGACTTGTGAATGACTTTATTGGTCGTTGTTAAATTTTATTAGGCAAGGACATAAATGGAAAAGTAAACATCAAAAATTTAATGTCAACACCACTTAACAAACACAGACCTCTCCATAATGCAAGTGCACATCAAGAGTTTGGGCTCAGAGAACATTATGTCTGATTTACTACCTGTACAATTTTATGTCTGTTAATTCTTACCCCAAAATGAAACAGATTATTCCTTATAAGAAAACTGCTTCAAACTCCACATTGTTCTTTTATGGTTGGCTCCCCTACTAAACAACTCCAACTTGCATGTCCAGGGAATTAGTTAATCCTGACATATTTCATTTTATTTCAGATTTACACTTTAACTAGTATTTAGAACCAAGTTGAGAGTGGTATTGGGATGATTCTTCAATTAATGACATAAAGTGGGCATTTTCTTTCATGTTTGTGAAGAGGCAATGGTTTATTTGAGTTTAAGTGTTTTGTGTAAAAGAGATTGTGACTTGGATCAGACAAATTAAATATTTTGCAGGCAATCTAAAGTCCTTGGTATGCAAGTAATGTTAATTCATCATTATCATACCTTAAAAAAAACTTACAATTTAAGGTAATTATTTTGAAAACCGCTAGAATGGAATATCTCAGTACCCAAATAACGTCTTTTACATATTCTTATTTTGAACTTTGTTAAGGATCATAGAGTTTTAAAAAGATCATGAGCATTTGCATTTGCTGATGATACTAGCTTGTGTTTAATTTGCAATAGCATTAATCTCTGTCACTGTAGCATTAAACTTTGGGAATTTGCATTAACACTGAAATAAATAATCAATAAAAGTAAATAAGCATTCTCTGGGTTTCTCTATCCATAATTAGATTACTAAGTAGATAAAGCAGAAAATAAAACCTTAATTTAAAATTGAGCAGCAGCCATTTCAAATCTTTTATTTAGTGTGGGATATGAGCAAGGCCTACATTTATTGTAAACCCTCAATTGTCCTTAAATTGCTGGACTTCTGGACCCTTTCAGAGGGCAGTTAAGACTAAACTGTTCTGCTGGAGGCTTTGAGTCACATGTAGACCCGACCAGTTAAGCAAGCAGTGTTTCTCACCTAAAGCGCAGTCATGAACAAATGGGTATTTACCACAATCTGGTGGTTTCATGATTAACATTGCTGACACTGTCTTTATCTCTTTTGTTTTATAAGCTGATTCTAACTTTCCATTTTCACATGGCAGAATTTGAACCTATGTCTCAGAATCATTTAACCAGGACTTTGGCTTAGTCGTCCAGTAACATTATCATTATGCCACTGTCCTGTTTGGTAAAGCTTTTATATGAAGCTTAGTTCATATCTTTATCTGTGCTATTGGTCTCTTGTCCTCTGTTTATACCTAATGGTGTCTGCTGCCTTAGTTTTTCCCCTGTTGTATTTTAATGTTGATAATCATATGGTCTAGCAAAGTGGAACAATATCAGCAAATGCATGGGACATGACGAGTAAAATTTGTCAGTGCTCAAGAAAGATGCTTTTGGTTTGATTATTATCCTTAAGACACATCCCCAGTTGTGTTGTTGCTTAAGATGCAGAAGGGTGCCTTATTAAATTGTTTTAAATTGACCCAGGATTATTGAATAAATAATGACATCTAAATGGAGCTGTTATTTCTATCCAAATTGGCCAGTGGTGTGCAACAAGTAGCTCATGACTTGCTGGTTGATTTGTGGTGTTCCACCCTTATTCTTGTGAAAATAGGGATTTGACCTTAGCCTCATCATGATTTTCCTGAATTTGCTGCTGAACTGAATAACCGGGAACACTAAAGGCAACTACCTGCCGATCCGACCAAACAGCACACCCGTGAACTCAACACAATGATCAGGACTTTGGACCCAGCTCTTCAGAGTTCCCTAGGCGCACTTACCCCACGTAGTTCTCACGTAGGCAACTTTTACTGCCTTCCGAAGATATACAAAGCCAATACACCAGGACGTCCCATCACATCAGGCAATGAGACTCCGTGTGAGAACCTCTCTGGCTATGTTGAAGGCGTCTTGAAACCCATTGTACAGGGGACCCCCAGCTTCTGTCACAACACTACAGATTTCTTACAGAAACTCAGCACCCACGGACCAGTCGGACCTGGAACATTCCTTGTCACAGTGGACAGTTCAGCACTCTACATCAGCATGCCCCACAATGATGGCATTGCAGCAACAGCCTCAGTACTCAACATGAACAACTGCCAATCTCTGAGCACCGTCCTACGACTCATCAGCTTTATCCTCGATTACAACGTCTTCACCTTTGGTAATCAGTTCTTCATCCAGACATATGGAACAGCCTTGGGGACCAAATTTGCAACCCAATATGCCAACATCTTCATGCATAGGTTCAAATAAGACTTCTTCTCTACACAAGATCTCCAACAAACACCATACACCAGGTACATTGATGACATTTTCTTCCATGGACCCATGGAGAGCAGTCATTGAAAAAACTACACAGTTGTATCAACCACCATCAAACTCACCATGGACTACTTTCTATTGTCTGTCTCATTCTTGGACACATACATCTCCATCAAGGATGGGCACCTCAGCACCACACTCTACCATAAACCCACGGATAACCTCACAATGCTACACTTGTCCAGCTTCCACCCTAAATATATTAAAACAGCCATCCCCTATGGACAAGTCCTACACAAACACAGGATCTGTTCAGATAAAGAGGAACGTGACGGGCACTTGGAAGTACTCAGGGATGCCCTCATAAGAACGAGGTACGATGGGCAACTCATTGGCTACTAGTTCTGATGTGCCACAACAAGGAAATGTAGAGACGTCCTCAGGAGACAGACACGAGCTGCAACCGACAGGGTATCCTTCATTGTCCAGTACTTTCCAGGAGCTAAAAAATGACGCCATGTTCTTCACTGCCTGCAACACATTATCAATGAGGATGAGCACCTCGCCAAGACTTTCCCCACACCTCCACTTCTCGCATTTAAATAGCCACCAAACCTCAAACAGATAATTATTTGTAGCAATCTGTCCAGCTTTCAGGAAAATACTATACAACCTTGTCATGATAGATGCTGCAAGACATGTCAGAATGTCGACAAAGATACCACCATTACATGTGGGGACACCTCCCACCATGTACGTGGCAGGTACTCATGCAACGCTGTCTATCTTATACGCTGCAGGCAAGGATGCACTAGGCATGGTACGTTAGCGACACCAAACAGAGGCTATGGCAATGGAGGAATGAACACCACAGAACAATCAACAGACAGGAGTGTTCCTTCCCAGACAGAGAATACTTCAGTGGTCCTGGATATTCAACCTCGGACCTTCGGTGACTGTCTTCCAAGGTGGACTTCGGGACAGGCAACAATGAAAAATGGCGGAGCAGAGGCTGATAGCCAAGTTTGGTACCCATGGAGATAGCCTTAACCGGGACCATGAACACACTCTCACAGACATAACCCCCGCACCCACATGCACACATACACATATAAGTTTGTGGAGTTGAATTTGTACTTGCAGAATTACATTTTATTTTGCTCAAAAACTACATGAATCCATGTAAGATTCTGTAAATCCGTATTTTGGATTAGAATCAGTCTGACCATTGTGGCACAGACAGTTTCACAGGGAGTTAACACCTTCAACACCTTATCTGGGTGGACATGACATCAATTGTTAAAGTGCACTTGAGAATGTAACTTTTAAAAAAAAGTTTTGCGATTTACCTATGAAAGAACTGAAATCAACATGGTCATTCTCAAAGATGAGAGACTTAACCAACAATCCAGGTCTTTTTCAAAACCTAATTTCAGTTCTGTGCCTTACAATTGTGTCCTCCACAACCACCTGATGAAGGAGCGTCGCTCCGAAAGATAGTGTGCTTCCAATTAAACCTGTTGGACTATAACTTGGTTCTGGATTAGTGGTGCTGGAAGAGCACAGCAGTTCAGGCAGCATCCAAGTAGCTTTGAAATCGACATTTCGGGCAAAAGCCCTTCATCAGGAATAAAGGCAGTGAGCCTGAAGCGTGGAGAGCCTTTATTCCTGATGAAGGGCTTTTGCCCGAAACGTCGATTTCTAAGCTACTTGGATGCTGCCTGAACTGCTGTGCTCTTCCAGCACCACTAATCTAGAATCTGCTTTCCAAGATCTGCAGTCATTGTTTTTACCTCTATAACTTGGTGTTGTGTGATTTTTAACTTGGTACACCCCAGTCCAACACCAGCATCTCCAAATCATAATTTCAGTTACATCACACTGTAAACTTTTGCTATAAATTCTGTGTCTTACAATCTTATTCTCTACAACCACCTAATGAAGGAGCAACGCTCTGAAAGCTAGTGCTTCCAAATAAACCTGTTGGACTATCACCTGGTGTTGTGTGATATTTAAAGATGATATTGGATGTTTAACTGTAAGTCTATAGAAAATGGTCACAGAAACTGAATTTGTCTCCATTTGATAAAAAAAAGATTGCTTGAGGCATATGATTCATTTTTAAAATGTTGAAGTTCAGTTTTGCCATACATGTGCAGTTTGCATACTGTTGAGACCATCACTTTTTTTTTTAACTTTTCCCATTATATTTAGTTTGGAACTATGAGCTTAAGTTGAGAATTGAACTTTGTTTTGTATTTTTTAAAAAATAAGCCACTGTTTAAATAGACTATTTGCATATCGGATCTGATCTGGAAAGATAATTGCAGGTTAGTTATTGTTCTACAAACACTGCAGATGTTTAGGCACTGGAATGTGCTATGCTCAAGGACTGGCAACTGGTTGGTTATTGCACTGATCAGTCAATGGGAGGCTGTGCTGGCTAGCCAGGGACAGAGAATGGTAAAAGGGAAACTCATTGTATTATTGGGTAGAAAGCAGTGTTGATTTGAGAATCTTCTGGAATCTAGATTCAGGTAAAGAAATGTTGAATGTTCTGAGAAATGAATTCCAGTTTTAAAGAAATAAGTGAATACTCCTTGGAACTTGCTGGAACTTGTTTACGTCAATCATTAACTTTGGAATTTGAGCAAGATACAATCCTTTATGCCTGGAATAAAGTGCATCTTTCAAGGATTCCACGAAGACCTGGTTTTCATCATTGAATTCTTTGTCAATCTGGCAAATTGCAATTCCTTTATTTTCTTTTAATTTGTCCTTAACTCTGTTTGTTTGTCATTGTGGGTTATGATAAAAGAAGATCGGTTTTATATCACAGGCACTAATTAGATGACCTTGTTGTTTATCTTTGCTGTGCTAAAGTTACAGCATTAGTAATATATTGCTAATGTTTCTTTAAGCTATAAACTTGGTGGCTTATATCTGTTTTTTAAAAATCTGCTTAGGGACTGTTCAGTAATTTTGAGGGTCATGAATATTTTAATATCAATATGTTTATGGGCGGCACAGTGGCACAGTGGTTAGCACTGCTGCCTCACAGCACCAGAGACCTGGATTCAATTCCCGCCTCAGGCGACTGACTGTGTGGAGTTTGCACGTTCTCCCCGTGTCTGCGTGGGTTTCCTCTGGGTGCTCCGGTTTCCTCCCACAGTCCAAAGATGTGCAGGTCAGGTGAATTGGCCATGCTAAATTGCCTGTAGTGTTAGGTAAGGGGTAGATGTAGGGGTATGGGTGGGTTGTGCTTCGGCGGGTCAGTGTGGACTTGTTGGGCCGAAGGGCCTGTTTCCACACTGTAATGTAATCTCATGTTACAAATCTAGTGATGGTGAGGCAGAATTAGTCTGCTCTCTAACCCTGCCATCATAACAATACATAGCGTCTGAGAATAGTGCTTTAATATATGGTCTTAAGCAAAACCAAAAAGTGGAAGAGCATGTTTCTTACTAACTAGCAAGTGAGGGGTGGCACGATGGCTCAGTAATTAGCACTGCTGTCTCACAGCATTGGGGTCCAGATTTGATTCCAGCCTCGGGTGACTGTTTGTGTGGAGTTTGCACATTCTCCCTGTGTCTGCATGGGTTTCCTCCAGGTGCTCCAGATTCCTCCCACAGTCCAAAAATGTGCAGGATTAGGTGGTTAGGATGTGAGTCTGGTTGGGATGCCATTCAATGAGCCAGTATGGACTAAGTGAGCTGAATGGCCTGCTGGCACACTGTAGGGCTTCTATGATTCTATGAAAGATCAATGATTCAGGTGCTGCAGTACTTCAAGCGGAGCAGGACTGATGCCTTATTTAGAGACTATAGGAATACGTGTTGACTGAATGATGATGAAAGGGAAAAGTGATGTGATGAGGGAAGATAATATGGCAGCCAATGACGATTGAACAGTGCAGTGATGCATCATGATGACAAATGGTTGCAGCGGAGTTCATGTAGTTCAGAATCCAACAGACCTGTGCAGATTTCCTATGTGTAATAGTTATAGTGAAATGTGATGCATTTTAGTTATTAAATTTAGGTTGACAGCTTTTCTGAACGCAAAGCACAACTAAAATCTTTCCTCCCTGTGATTTGTTCATAGCAATAGAACAGAATAATACAGTAAAGGGATATCCTTTAGCAAGCCAATAGAGCGAGGTAGTTGAGAAAGTCTGCAACAAAAACCTAAGAGGGTAATTGAGACTTCAGTCCAATATCCAGGATATTCCTAAAATGATTACTTCCAATTTTTAATCAACGTGGGGTCATTACATTTTCAGCTAATGTACTGAATACCTAATCTCACGAATATGATAGGCTTATGTATAACCTGAGGTCAGAAATCTTACCTGGGACAGGTAAGCAGAGCCCTGGGAGTTGAGGGGTGGGGGTAGAGTGAATTGGGCAGGGAATTTTTGACAGCGCAGGCAGGAGGGTGGATGTGAGAGGCAGAATTGTCAGGAGGGGAACCTCTGCTGCAGGGTGCAAGATGGTGATACCCCCTCTTTTTGTTGACTACCAACCTCTCAGCTCTTCTCCCTATCCTTTTTTCCAAGCTCCTACTTTTTATTCTGCTTCCCCACCCCAGTGTTTCTCACTGTGGACACTTTCCCCTTTCTCTATCTCCACTGCATTCTTCATTTAACTCATCAGTCAAGGTTGTTACGGGAAGTCTGAACTAGCCAGCTTTAGAACGGTTTACCAAGGAAAGGTAATTTATACTCAGGATATTGTTTTTCCAAATAGCTGAAGAATAAAGGCTGATTGGCTGTGAACATTGATTCATTGCTTTATTTTAAAATAAATCAGTTTCTCAGTTTGACATTATGACTCCTGTCAGAAGAGTAAATTTCAGTCCAACTCCTCAGTACTGTAAGGAGAGGTATATGATTGGTGAGATGTCTGAGTCACTGAAACATAAAGTTAAGGTTTTATTTCACAATGTCAAGTTGTGCTGTCATCTGTCACATCACAAAGGCAGTAAGGCTTTCTTATGCATGTGACTAACAAGGCTGAGCTGATGTGAATACTTTTGGCAAAATGACAAAAAATGTTCCAATATCAAAATAAACCGGAATGCCTATATGATGTATTTGTGTCGATTGGAAAGTAGGAAATGGAAAATGAAATGCGTGTGATTGCTCGTCATTTGCTGAAGCTTTCCAGTGTATAAAATTATCCATTTTCAGTCCAATGCAATAATACCCCTCAGGAGTATTTGATTAAACATCAATACTAGCCATTTACACTTGATAGACTATGAGTGGTGCCACGATGCAATTCATTTTGCAGTTTTGAGACTCTTGCCTTTCAAAGATGTTGTATTGATGAAGGTTGAGAGAAGGACTGTGCAGCTGATTGCAGGAGTACAAAGAGAGACATACAGATCAGTTTATGTTAATTGGAGAGAAAGCCAGCACACCACTTGTGTCATGGTTTTTGAGGAATGATTATCAGCAGAACGAAACTTGTAATCTGAGCATGGACCTTGAAAGTATGAAGTTAGAATTCTTTGAGAGGAATTGACAGATTGCCATCTTAAAAAAGAGATCAATGTCAGTGGAAGAGTGGAGTTGGGATTTTCCGGGAAGAGCACAGACAAAGACATTGAAGCAAGCTATGTAACACAACATTTACAGCTGTCATGCAAGAAAGTTCTGTGAAAAGCAAACAGTCAAGCCTGTGTGGACAGAAAGTGGTGCATGGTTACCTGTGGGAATCACAGGAAAGTTTGTAAAATCTTCTATTCGGATGTTCAATTGGGTTGATTGCATGTGGATTGTGTTGACAGCAGACCTACTGGCAAATGTAATTTTCTTCGACTATACTTCCTTCCATTGAATTATGAATAAGAACAAAGTTCTCAAAGAAACTAGAACTTTGCAAATAGAAACTTTAATCCAAAATTTAAACACTGCAGATGTTAGAAATCTGAGAAAAAAAGCAGAACATGGTTGAAATGCTCTATAGCCTCTGAGGAGGGAGAAAAATACTTAATGCCTGAATTGAATAAACATTAATCAAAACTTGAATAGTTACCTCTGTATCTTTCTCCACAGACACTATCTGACTGACACATTGTTAAACAGGGTCCAACAATAGCAATAGCAATACCACAGAGCCCATAAAAGGAAATGTATTTTCCAAATCCATCATCCATCATGTGATAAATAGCACTGTTCTAAGTCTCTCCAGCCAACAACTGCTCCCCAGATGAGGACACAACTAATTAATTGTTTTGCAACTTGAGCTTGGTGTTCACAAGCTAAGATATTGTAAGTCCAGTGTGAACAGTAAACATAGTAGTACAGGAAAGTATCTTGAATATATTTGTCAGTGCATGCAAGCAAGTCTTGATAGTCATCATTTAAAAGTGATGTCCAAAATTCCTACCATTCTTTCCTTTGCACTGAAACTTCATAATGCATGCTCAAAATGAAAATTACACCCCTTGTTGCTGCAGAAAGGCTGCCAATATCATCAAAGACCCATTCCATCCTGGCAATGCTCTCTTCCAACCTCTTTCATCAGGCAGAACTTACAGAAGCTTGAACACATGCACCAAAAGGCTCAAGAACAGCGACTTCCTTGTTGTTGTTAGACTGTTAAGTGGACCTCTCTAACTTCAAGTAATGTTGATCTTGCTAATGTTAATGTTGCTTTGCACACCTCCTGTGCAACCATAACCTTGTATGCCTTGCTCTGTCTAAGCACCCTATGATCTGTATGTCCTTGTTCGCTATGATATGTCTGAACTGCTCTCAAAACAAAGCTTTTCACTATACTTAAGTACACATGACTGCAATAAATCAAATCAAATCAATGGATTAAACCACCTTTGTTCTTTGGACTTCTCAGTTGCTTTCTGTATTTTCCTTTGTTTAGATGGACTGAGATTCCATGTCACCATCTCTCTAACCCCACAGTGCGTAACTGAAGAATGACCTGTTCAAGTGTTGGAATAATGTGAACAGTAGCCTCGGTTTGTTGATTCTCCAGTTATGTCTATTAGCTGAAGCTTTATGTTCACTTTCTGCAGTTGTGTTGGGTGATACTGTCCAGCCAGTTGTACAACTTTTACAGACTCAGAGAAATCACAGCTTCAAAACTAATGCTGATGACAATGATTCAGAAACAATTTCATTTCAAAGTTTGAATGAAGTATGAAAAAATTAATCGGGAAAAGGTTAAATTAATACATAAATTACTTTAATGGACAATGTGCAGAATCCAGATGAAATGGTGGATATTAGTTGGATTGTCAAGACTGTTTAGTTGATGAAATGAATGATGTCCTATTATATTAGTTGAAAGAAAGAAGGAGGAAGGTCAGTGGATGGCAGTCTTTCAGTGTATGAATATAATTTTCATGTGGTTCAATCACTTGTTCATCTTTGTTCACAACCTAAGAACTTCCTGGATGAAAATGTTTCTGGTGCATCAATTACTGCCAAATTATATTTAATTTTCTTTTTATTGTGAGCCACTGTTTACTTGGAACAAAAATTTGACAGGGTGAACTCCTGATCTCGCTTCATAAATTTTATGGCAGATTGGAAAACTGTTTCTCTCCCTAAAGATGATTAATAAACTGCTCCCTGTCAAAATTTCTTAAAATCCATTGGCTTCTAATTTAGGGTGTGTAGGCCTGATTATTTAATCTTTAGGTCCTATCAATGGCAAACAGCAATTTGCATAGCATTCAATTTAATGTGATTCATCTTTTTTTTAAATTCAGTCATGGAATGAGGGCATGGCTGGATAGGTCAGTACTTATTGTCCATCCCCAATTGGCTAGAGGACAGTTTAGAGTCATCCACATTGCTCTGTGTCTGGAGTCACATGTCGGCCATACAGGTAAGGATGGCAGTTTCCTTCTCTAAAGGACATTAGTGAAGCAGATGGGTTTTCCAACAATTGACAATCGTCATAATTAGTCTCTTAATTCCAGATGTTGTATTGAATTCAAAATCCAACATCTGTGTTGCAAGATTCAAACCTGGGTCTTTGGATAAGCAGTCCCACAATAATACCACTAGACTGTGTGCTCCCGTAAACTACCAGGCAATAGTACATACCCATGATAACACTGGTTGCTCCAAAACCCTTTGCACTAGTGTCTGTGCCAGATGGTCAGTCCATTATCTCCTTGCGTGCTGTTCCAGCAGTACCTAACCACAGCCCTTAATTGCTCTCAAAACTTTCTTCATTTCTCGTACTTGCTTGGACTATATGCCACGTATGTAGATATCGGATTTTAGACGATTTGATTGATTTTTATTTGTCTAACTTTCTTGAGTGAAGCCATTGTTGCATCAATTTTCTAGAGCTTCTTTTTCCAGTGCTTTACTTAAACAAACTCAGGTGCTTATCCACAGTATTATCTCCAACTCTGATTAGTTAAGTCTCTTGAAAGATGACATGTGACTTTCACACAGCATTGCCAATTCAATTGAGGCTGTTAAGTGGGCATTAACGCATTGGCAGGCAGAATGAGCGTGTGGGGATCATGACAAGTAAAGTCAGGCAGACCTGCTTACAGCTTCCTGTGGGGAAGGGGAGAGGGTCCTTTCTCTCCTGGAACACAGTGCCTGAGTGGAGAAACTGGCATGGGGAGAGGAGTTGCCTGCTGAGAGCCTATCGCCTCTTCCAATATTCCTCACCCCATCATACACCTGTACCTCAGTTCTGGTGACACTACTAGTCCGCTGTCAGGTATTGTAGCAATAACAGCCACCAAACTCCCAGTGGCACTGTAGGATCAAATTATTGCTGGAATCTGTACTGAAGACAAAAAAATGCTAGAAATTACAGCACTGCAACTTTCAGCAAGTGATGTTTCTGCACCCAAGATCCTTGATTCTCTGGACTATTCAGTACTGTCCTGTCCTGATGGCACATAATTTGGTGGGCATTCCTCAAATGTGGCGCTGCAGAGTTTCCACCAGCTGCACAGCTCATGGGTGAAATCACTCACCTCCATGAATTTCAGCACTTAGTGTGTTGGATCTCTTAGGCCATATATGTATTCAAAAGACATAAGCTTCAATAGTTTGTTGACGATTGCATGAGCCTAATAGTTGTCATTTGCAGTCAAGAAAATGCTGATTCCTTTTAAATAACTTATTTAAAGACCTTGTTTTTTTCACAATGAGCAATTGTGCAACCAAAGCGTTTGTCAGCTTTCATTTGCAGCTGTATAATTGCTTTTATCACTTAAGCACCTTGTCCAAAAGTAACTATTACAAATTTATTTTTCAGGGTAAAGTTGTGTTGCTGTTTGCATTTATTTGCAATGTGATTTCCTTCAAAACTCTCATCTGATGTACACATATCCTGCACTGTGCAGATGCCTGTGACCTCTGATCACCTGAAACTGTGGCAGTCTGCAACATGTGCTGAGAGGGGATTGACCAATGCTGTGATTCACCTCTTGAACAGCACTGTCCACTCAGATAGTTTTCACGATGAGCAAAGCCAGGAGTTAGCATGATTACTTAGAGCAACAGGCTGAAGGTGGAAATGGTATATAGTTTAAGTTGCATAGTCATATCCATGATGGATGATAAGCCAAATGGATTAATACATATACTATGGTTGAAAAAAATATGGACAGGAAATCAAAATTTGAAAGTTCAGACCAGAAAGTGGCTAGTTATTGTGATTTTTACAATGATGACACATTGCTTATAATGTTGAATTGAATTTATTGTCATATGTACCAAGGCACAGTGAAAAGCTTTGTCTTGTGAGAAAAACAGGCAGATCACAGAGTTAAATAGCATAGATAAGTAAATAATAGGTAAACAGTGGCAAAAGCCAAAACACAGGTACAGGCGAATGCTAAGAATTTGTGAGTCCATTCAGTATTCTAACAACAGTAGAGTAGAAACTGTTTCGAACCCAGCTGGTACATGTGTTCAGGCTTCTGTACCTTCTCCCTGATGGTAAAATTGCAGAAAAGCATTGTCAGGATGGGATTTGAGAATGCTGGCAGGGAATGCTTGACAGTGGGCCTGGTAGATGGATTCTGTAGATGGGAGGTTGGCCTTTGTGATTGTCCGGGCCGAGTTCACCACTCTCTGTAACCGGTTTCAATCTTGAATGTGACAGTTGCCATACCGGTTTGTTCTTCACCATACTGATTGATCAAGTGAACTTAGGTTGTTTCTTGTAGGATTTCTTTCTTACAACAGTGGGAGGGAGGATCAGATGCTTCCTGTTTGCAAACTCTCGGCGTTACTTCTCTGTTGTTCTTGCAGCCCAACCAGAAGGCAGAATTTCCTTACCTTGAGATCTTCTGTGCTGCTCAGTATCAAAGTCTCCCTCTTACTGCTTGGGAAAACAATGTTGTGTTGTAAAGCACAACAAAGTGCAAACATTTAACTTTCAAGTTGGCAAAACACTCCTTTTTTTTCAGTCATGGCTGTCCAACTTGTGGGACTAGTTTAGTTTAGGATTATGGTCAGCATGGCATGGTTAGACCAAGAGAACTGTTGCCATGCTATATGACTCTACAACTCTATGACTCTGTAACTTCCACTCAGTTTCACTTTGGGTGTATCAACAATGTTACTTACAACTGTTGTTAAAAAAATATGTAACTTTTCGACATCCATCTGTGATTTCAGTACCGAGGACCTTCATGGACAACTTATTGCTTATAATGGAGGGAAAATAAGCACTTAAAACATCTGTAGATAGTGCAACTCAGATTTGTATCTCCTAAACAATTTATATTGTTATGAATAATTTTCACACAACAGGATGAAAAACTTGGCTGAAAATTATTCCGGCTTGGAAAAACAATGAATCCAAGCATGGAAATACTGAAATGAGTTGTATTTCAAAAAGCTGTTTTGGCAGAGCAAAAGAAGGCGAAATGGATTTATAACAACAGAAGTGGAGACGTTCAGCCTCTCAAAAAGCAGTTTGGAGAAACATGCTACCATTGTAAACTCTAAGCTATCTACAGATTTTGCTGCAGCTGAGGATACAAGGCATCAATTAAACAACTAAGGTTTTAATGTGAGATCAAGCATCTTGAGGATGCTAAGGACTATTCTTTTTATCATCTGGAAGCTTTGGTACTTTTGCTCGCCTGGACAAGAGACAGAAAAGGTCATTGATACTCATGGAAATTAAGAGAGATGAGGACCAAGGCCAGAAGGCTATTTAGGGGAAGGATAACTCCTCCAATGAATATTGGGGCACTGCTCTAACTCTAGACTGTATCTGTCGTCCCATCATCTTTCCCTGTTGCAGCAGAAACACTGGACCCATTGAATTGACAGGCCTTACATGTGCTGTTGAACCCTGTGTCAGCATCAAGTTCCAGCATGGTTTCAAAAGCACCACCAGTCAGGACTTTAATCAACATCATTACTTCTCTGCCTTTAATACAGGTTAATCCTTGCCTAGTCTCAGAAACAATCCTACTGGCAAGAACACAATGGACACCATTCTGGCAACAACTCCTCTCATCTCCCTCAATTTTCCAAACTGCCAATTGTTGTAAAATCCCAACTAATTCACAAATGCACTTTGGAAAAGGTAAACTGCTGCTTTTACCTTGCTTTGCCTACAGATGACTTTTATCCCACACTAAGTGGCTGGTTCTTGCTATCCTTTCAAACGTGTTAGCAATTTACACATCTCTAAAAAAAAGATTGCTATAAGAGAGTAAATTGTGTCTCAGTATCGTGTGAGTTTAAAAGTAAATGTGGCTTATGGGCATTCTCCATTTTCCAAAGACATATACTGGTCACAACCAGGTGAGAAGAGGTGAAGAAGTTCCCCACTTCTCAACTTTCACATTTGGTCACAACAATGATCAATTATTCTTAGCACAAGCCGATATGTCCCTCTAGTTAATGTGTGGACAACTGTGGTTTACTGTAAGTAATAAGGAACCATTCATAAGGAAAGAACAAGGTCATTACCTACTAACAACATAAAAAATAATAAATATGTCATATCAAGCATACTGCCTTTGTGAAATCATTTCTGACCTCACAGACGCTCACAAGTAAAAAGCTAATTAAGGATCATGACCACTGCAAAGAAAGATAAAATAACATATAGCGTACAGTCCTCTGGATCCCTTTGAGGAGTAAGCTTTTTACCTGTGATCATAATTGGTTTCTCAGACCATCAACAGTATCAAACATTACAGTTATCTTTTGAGTTCTTTTAACATAAGCTACTTTTCCATCAGTCTTGTCAAATGAGGCACTTTGCTTCTTGAGAGAGAGGGACCTTTTCTCAGCCTGTGTTCAATTTTGCATTTTAAATTCCACCTCCTGCTGGTCTTCCAAAGAGCTCCTTGAAATATAAAACATTTGTATATTCCATGTCTGCTGAGGCCATTGTACCCAGGCTTGAAAATTGCAGGTGACATTACATCTCCAGCAAATGAATATTCTCATGATGATCTGAAGGAAATAAAAGATGAGGACAGTTTGTTTGTCCCATGGGGTTTGGCTGACTGGTTTCATTGAATGAGTAAGATTTAATTTCAGCTCATATGTAGTCAATCTCATCCATGAAACCTGGCTAACCTTTATGGGTCAATTGATCCTTTGGATCATTTTAAGTCAGCGTTTCGTTCCCTTTATAAACCTTTTTACTCCATCAATGTCCCAGGCATTAAATAGGTCACGAGAATGCCATGATCAGTAGTTGCATTTTATATTATAATGGTGTATACTTGAAAAACAAAGTAAATATGCTTGGGAGAAAAGTTCTGTACTGCTTGCTGATTTTTTTTGCAGTAGAACATAAAATATTCCCACTACTTATAGCCGACAATTATTTTCTCGTTTCAAAGGAATTTTCATTCCTTGTGGGTAAGTTTCTAAGTTTTACAATATCCTTTGTTCCCAACCTAAATTTTTTTCCACAAATTGAAAATACAGTCCCTGTATAACAAACTTCTCGAATTAGTTCAAAAATAGGTTCTGTACCCATTACAAATGCACTCTGAATTAGACTCAAAAATCTGACAGCTGAACTCATGACTTTTGTAGCTTGAATGATTTGGTAGCAAACTCACTTCTGATTCAATAACAGATTGAAGTTGCATTCCACAACCGGAAGAATGAAAGACTTAAAGGGATGGCACGGTGGCTCAGTGGTGGGCACTGCTGCCTCACAGTGCCAGGCACCCCAGTTCTATTCCATCCTTGAGTGACAGTCTGTGTGGAGTTTGCACATTCACCCTATGTCTGCGTGGGTTTCCTTCAGATGCTCCAGTTCTCTCCCATAGTCCAGAGCTGTGCATGCTAGATGGGTTAGTTATGGGACTGTAGGATTGCAGGGATGGAGTGGGATGCTTTTCGGAAGTTTGAAATGGACTTGATGGGCCAGATGGCCTGCTTTCATGCTGTAGGGATTCTATGAATGTAGTAAATAACTGCTGAATAAACAAAATCATTATCATTTTGATAAAATTTTAAACTTGGACTGACTGTTAAGCCTATTAAAGCTCAAAGCTCTATTTGAGCAGGTAAAGCAAATGTCTCCAGTCTCCTTACTAAATACTATCCATCAAAAGATAAATGTCAAAAGCAAGTATCTCCATATTTGTTTCTTTGTCATTTGTGGAATCTACTTTGTAGTAATTTGCTCCATCATTTGTCTATACATTTACTATAGTAAGAAGCTAAATTTCTTCATTTTGAAACTTTCAACCAGTTTCAACTCTTACAAATCTGACTGAGACAAGACATTCAAAGTCAGCACTCCCAGATTTGATGCGATGTTGAATCTCCATATCGATGTCTCAGATGTGAGGTAGCTTCTCAAGTAAAGGAAATGTTCCGTGTTTGGGAGAGTTTCTTCATTGACCTTAATGGAAGGCTGAGACCAATGCTTCAGTATGCTTTCACAAATGTATTAAGTTAAAATTGAGGGAGCAGAGGTGGCATTGTCACCCCCTACTGAAGTTCCACAAGTGAGGTCAGTTTAACATTTCCTTTTGGATTTCAAGCAATTGAGGTTGAAAAGTTTCAGTCTGTCCTGTTGACAATGTCCGCAACATTGGAAAGCTTGCTCTTTACAAAATAAGGAGTGGTGGCGATGACAATAGGAAAAGCGGGGCAAATGACACATCCCTGCTTGACCCCTGTCTTGACCTTGAAAGGATTCTGTCAAATTAACATCAGTGAGGACTGCCACTGACATCTTATCATGGGGGAGATGGAGGATGTTAATGAATTTCACTGGACAGCCGGGGCTTCCATCACACTTCTGAACTGACTGAGTCAAAAGCCTTGGTTAGATCAATGAAGGCTATACAGAGGAGCCTCAATTATCCGGCATTCACTTATCCAAATATTGAATTATCGAGCAAAAGCACAAGGTGCAGACTCTTGGCTTAACTATGCTATCTGACATTCGATTCTCCGGAATTCAGTGAACTGAATGAAATGCTCCCCACCTGTGTCCTTTGGATAATCGAGCTTCCTCTATATAGAGCGATTGGTGTTGTTCCTGGCATTTCTTTTGGCATTGCTGAGCAATGAAAATCATGTCCTTAATTTCCATGGTTTGGTCAGAAGTTACCCTGATTTTCAGGAAAGATTTCCTCAGAATCTGGGAGCAGGCCCCTAGTGATGATAGAGAGCAGGGAGATTCTTCGGTAGTTCCTACAGTCCACTTTGTCTCCTTTCCTAAAAACAGTGGTGATGGAGGCCTCCCTGAGGACAGCAGGGATTTCTTTTTGGTCTTCGGTTTTCAGGAACACTTTATGGAGATGACAGCTAAGCTCTACTCCTCCAAGGTTGAAAATCTCTGCTGGAGTTCTGTCTGCTCCTGCAGCTTTTTGTTCTTTAGGTGTTAAATGGTGGCTTCAACTTCTGCCACACTAGGTGAGCACTCAAATCCTCTTTGATGGGGATACGGGGGACTTTCTCAACACGTCCACATCAACACTTGCATGTAGTTTAGGAGTTCTTTGAAGTGCTGCCTCCATCAGAGGCTGATGTTTTCTTTGTCTTTCAATAGGGTTCTATGCTTACTCTGCACTGGCTTGAGACCACTAGGTTGAGTCCATATATTGCCTGGGTAGCACTGATGAAACCCCGGTGTCATGATTTTCAACAGGGAGTTGTAGCTGAAAATGTGTTGCTGGAAAAGTGCAGCAGGTCAGGCAGCATCCAAGGAGCAGGAGAGTCGATGTTTCGGGCAGGAGCCCTTCTTCAGGAATGAGGAAAGTGTGCCAAGCAGGCTAAGATAAAAGGTAGGGAGGAGGGACTTGGGGGAGGGGCGTTGGAAATGCAATAGGTGGAAGGAGGTTAAGGTCAGGGTAATAAGGTGAGGGTGAGAGGCCGGAGTGGGGGTGGGGGCGGAGAGGTCAGGAAGAAGATTGCAGGTTAGGAAGGTGGTGCTGAGTTTGAGGGTTGGGACTGAGACAATGAGGGGGGAGGGGAAATAAGGAAACTGGAGAAATCTGAGTTCATCCCTTGTGGTTGGAGGGTTCCTAGGCAGAAGATGAGGTGCTCTTTCTCTAGCCATCGTGTTGCTATGGTCTGGCGATGGAGGAGTCCAAGGACCTGCATGTCCTTGGTGGAGTGGGAAAGGGAGTTGAAGTGTTGAGCCACGGGGTGGTTGGGTTGGTTGGTCCAGGTGTCCCAGAGGTGTTCTCTGAAATGTTCCGCAAATAGGCGGCCTGTGTCCCCAATATAGAGGAGGCTACATCGGGTGCAGCAGATGCAGTAAATGATGTGTGTGGAGGTGCAGGTGAATTTGTGGCGGATATGGAAGGATCCCTTGGGGCCTTGGAGGGAAGTAAGGGGGGAGGTGTGGGCGCAAGTTTTGCATTTCTTGCGGTTGCAGGGGAAGGTGCTGGGAGTGGAGGTTGGGTTGGTGGAGGGTGTGGACCTGACGAGGGAGTCACGGAGGGAGTGGTCTTTTCGGAACGCTGATAGGGGAGGGGTGGGAAATATATCCCTGGTGGTGGGGTCCGTTTGGAGGTGGCGGAAATGACGACGGATGATATGATGTATATGGAGATTGGTGGGGTGGTAGGTGAAGACCAGTGGGGTTCTGTCCTGGTGGTGATTGGAGGGGCGGGGCTCAAGGGTGGAGGAGTGGGAAGTGGAGGGGATGTGGTGGAGGGCATCGTCGATCACGTCTTGGGGAAATTGTGGGCTTTGAAGAAGGAGGCCATCTGGGTTGTTCGGTATTGGAACTGGTCCTCCTGGGAGTAGATGCGGCGGAGACGAAGGAATTGAAAATATGGGATGGTGTTTTTACAAAGGGCAGGGTGGGAGGAGGTGTAGTCTAGGTAGCTGTGGGAGTCGGTCAGTTTATAGTAAATGTCCGTGTTGATTCGGTCACCCGAGATAGAAATGGAGAAGTCTAGGAAGGGGAGGGAGGAGTCTGAAACAGTCCGGGTAAATTTGAGGTCAGGGTGGAACGTATTAGTAAAGTGGATGAACTGTTCAACTTCCTCGTGGGAGCATGAGGCAGCACCGATACAGTCATCAATGTAGCGGAGGAAAAGGTGGAGGGTGGTACCAGTGTGCTGCGGAAGATGGACTGTTCCACATATCCTATGAAGAGGCTGGCATAGCTGGGGCCCATGCGGGCCAACAGGGAGTTGTAGCTCCTTAGCTTTCACAGTTCAAGCTCGTTCTTAATTACCCTTGTTCTTCTTTATAACTCCACTTTTGCTGTTTGATGAGTTCTTCTCTTTGCCTCACTGGTGATGTTATTTTGTCAGGGACGAAGAGTTTTTCACTTCTCGACGATGAAGTCTTGGATAATGTGGTCATTCTCATTCAACCAGTTTTGTATTTCCCAGTCTTATAGCTGATGGTTTCTTCACAGCAGGAGATGATGGCTGTATTCAGCTGTTTCCACATTTCCTCCACTCTATTAAAATGAGATATTAGAGAAGACATTGTGAGTTTGTTAGTCCACATAACTGCGAAGATGCTCAATGTTGAGCTTTTTTTCTGAATTGTTTCTTCACCTTCAGCTGCTTAGAGCATAAAGATGTACAGCATGGAAACAGACCCCTCATCCACACTGACCCAATATCATAAATTAATCGAGCCCCATTTCCCCACATTTGGCCTATATCCCTCTAAACCGTTGCTATTCATATACTCATCCAGATGCTTTTTCAATGTTTTAATTGTACCAGCCTCCGCCATTTCCTCTGACAGCTCATTCCATACATTCACCACCCTCTACATGAAAATGCCGCCCCAAAGGTCCCTTTTAGATCTTTCCCCTCTCACCCTATACCTTTGCCCTCTAGTTCTGGACTCCCCACCCCAGAGAAGAGACCTCGTCTATTTACCTTGTCAATGCGCCTCATGATTAAATCAACCTCCATAAGGCCACCTCTCAGCCTCTGATGCTCCAGGGAAAACAGCCCCAGCCTATTCAGCCTCTCCCTATAGTTCAAACCCTCCAACCCTGGCAACATCCTTGCGAATCTTTTTCTGAATCCTTTCAAGTATGACAACATCCTGCAGGAGGAAGACCAGAATTCCACACAATATTCCAAAAATAGCCTAACCAATGTCCTGTCCAACTGCAACATGACCTCCCAACACCTGTACTCAATGCTGCGACCAATAAAGGAAAGCATACCAAATACATTCTTCGATTTCCTATCTACCTGAGACTCCACTTTTAAAGAACTATGAACCTACACTCCAAGGACTTTGTTCAGCAACACTCCCAGGACCTTATCATTAAGTGTCTGAGTCCTGCTCTGATTTGCTTTTCCAAAATGCATCATCTCATTTTTATCTACATGAATGATTTGGATGTGAGTATAAGAGGTACAGTTCATAAGTTTGCAGATGACACCAAAATTGGAGGTGTAGTGGACAGCAAAGAGGGCTACCTCAAATTACAACAGGATCTGGACCAGATGGGCAAATGGGCTGACAAGTGTCAGATGGAGTTTAATTCAGATAAATGCGAGGTGCTGCATTTTGGGAATGCAAATCTTAGCAGGACTTATACACTTAATGGTAAGGTCCTAGGGAGTGTTGCTGAACAAAGAGACCTTGGAGTGCAGGTTCATAGCTCCTTGAAAGTGGAGTCGCAGGTAGATTGGATAGTGAAGAAGGCGTTTGGTATGCTTTCCTTTATTGGTCAGAGTATTGTGTACAGGAGTTGGGAGGTCATGTTGCAGCTGTACAGGACATTGGTTAGGCCACTGTTGGAATATTGCTTGCAATTCTGGTCTCCTTCCTATTGGAAAGGTGTTGTGAAACTTGAAAGGGTTCAGAAAGGATTTACAAGGATGTTGGCAGGGTTGGAGGATTTGAGCTATAGGGAGTGGCTAAATAGGCTGGGGCTGTTTTCCCTGGAGCATCGGAGGCTGAGGGGTGACCTTATAGAGGTTTACAAAATTATGAGGGGCATGGATAGGATAAATAGACAAAGTCTTTTTCCTGAGATTGGGGAGTCCAGAACTAGAGGGCATAGGTTTAGCGTGAGAGGGGAAAGATATTAAAGAGACCTAAGGGGCAACTTTTTCACGCAGAGGGTGGTACATGTATGGAATGAGCTGCCAGAGGATGTGGTGGAGGCTGGTACAATTGCAACATTTAAGAGGCATTTGGATGGGTATATGAATAGGAAGAGTTTGGAGGGATATGGGCCGGGTGCTGGCAGGTGGGACTAGAATGGGTTGGGATATCTGGTCAGTGTGGACGGGTTGGACCAAAGGGTCTGTTTCCATGCTGTACATCTCTACAACTCTATGACTCTATGCCACTTAGCCCATTGGCCCATCTGATCAAGATCCTGTTGTACACTGAGGTAACCTTCTTCGCTGTCCAATACACCTTCAATTTTGGTATCATCTGCAAACTTATTAACTATACCTCCTTTGTTCATTTATATAAATGACAAAAAGCAATGGACCCAGCACTAATCTTTGTGGCACACCACTAGTCACAGGCCTCCAGTCTGAAAAGCAACCCTCCACCACCATCCTCTGGCTTCTACCTTCAATCTGGTTCTGTCTCGAAATAGTTAGTTCTCCTTGTATTCCATGTGATCTAACCTTGCTAACCAGTCTACTATGAGGAACCATGTCAAACGCCTTCTGCAGTCCATGTAGATTATGTCCACTTCTCTGCTCTTATCAATCATCTTTGTTACTTCTTCAAAAATCTTAAGTTAGCAAGACATGACTTCCCATGCACAAAGCCAGGTTGACTATCCCTAATCAGTCTTTGCCTTTGCAAATACATGTATATCCTGTCCTTTGGGATTCCCTCCAACAATTTGCCTACCACCGATGTCAGGCTTAGTAGTCAATAGTTCCCTTTCTCAAATACCACCTCTCTTAAATAGTGGCACCACGTTAGTCCAACCTCCAGTCTTCTGGCACCTCGCCTGTGACTATTGATGATACTAATATCTTCTGGTGGTATTTGATATATTTGCCATGAGTTGGTGATCTGCCCAGCTGTTGTCTGCACTAGTCATCACTTCGGTAATGAGGACATCCTGTTAGGTCTCTGGATCAAATGATGACATAGTCAATCAAGTGCTGGTGCTTTTATCATGGATGCCTCCAAGAAATCTTGAGCTTCTCTTTTTGATGGAATTGTGTGTTGGCGATGACCAGCTGGTATTATGTAAATTTGATGAGCAGACAAATCCCCCTGGAGTTGCAGTTTCTGACTCCTTCCTCTCCAGGATTAGCATTACACATTCCAAGAAAAAAAATATTTATTTTAACATTTCTGAATCACATTTATTCAGATTTAATTAATGTTTTATTTTCTATCTACTTTTGCATAATGACTGACAAGTGATTAATAATTAGTGTGAGATATCACAGGTAAAATCAACTGCTTTTCCCAACAAAGTCTTGATTGATCTGAATTGTGCATTTACTTGCAGTTTGTTTAAGCTCAGAAGCAAGTTTTGTTTTTGCTAAGAAATGGAATAAATTAAATAATTTGTATTTGATAGTGGGGGCATTAACAATGTTGAAGCAACTGCGCCTGGTTAGAGAGAAATAAAAAGCATTTGATCAGAAAAAAAAGAAATACCATTGATTTATACATTAGAAAAGCTGGGATGGCTAATATTTTTGTCCTGAATCAAAATGAGCATTTACTAATTTTTTTTAAGTGAACACGTGACATAATTTTTTTTTCACAATGTCTGAAGTCCTCCTGAAGGTGAAGCTAATTTTGATGATGGAGGAAATTTGATAGTTTGTGTACACTGTTACTCTTATCTCTACTTGCTTAAGACAAAGTGTTAACAGGTTTAAAAAGATGAAGTGAAAACTATTGCTGATTAAGCACTTGTTTATGGTTAATTATTGGAATATGCTTATTTAGGTTTTTCTCTTCTGAGAACAGTTGGAGCTTTCCGGTGGCAGACACAATTTGATTACAGTAATATTTTAACTAGCCAGACCTGCTGTTAGTTTGCAATGATCTGTGTAGCCATTCAAGGCTCATTGGAACTTGCCATCGGAAGAAATGTACTGCCTTCTGTCAGATGCAATTGATGATCCCACTGTCACATTCAACAAGATTCCTTACTCTTCCTCACAGTCACACTTTCAATCATCTGTCCTCTTCCACGTACAGTCCCCTGCAATCAGTATACCCTCTGCAGTATACTTGCCTCCTGCTTCACATGCAAGCTGCAGCATTGCTTGATAGAGCTGCAGCTTAATATGAAATATAGACAACATTATTTTATGAATCATAGGGCAGAAGCTGGTAGTTTTCAATGGGGAACATATGTAATGTAGACCATCAAATGTGGCAGCAAAGTACTCCTTATCTTCTTCTGTAATTCATTGCACAGATGTACACAAGAGTTAGCGATACATGTAATGTAGTATTCTAACTTTCAACAGGTGTCCTGTACTACTTACAAGAAGACCTCAAGATTCTTTAAGACTTACAGCACAACAAGGATTCAGTAAAATGCTCTGTTGAAGGAGAGAGTTATCCTGCAATTAGAGGCTGAGTAAATTGTGCTTCATTACATACTTGAAACCAATTTAGAGCCTTGCTCATTGAAATATTGATCTATTATGTCACAGGAAGTGGGTGTCCAGACATATACTTCCTTGAACAGTTTGTCCTTACTGCTAAGTAATGCTCTTTAACTCCTGTTGCACAGTAATACTCCTTTATGTTGAATCTGCACATAATTGGTGCTTAAATGCAGCTCTTCCATGTAGCGTCTCTCTTTACATACAGATTCCAGACTAGTGTCTTTTCTCTTACTGATATCAGGATTATGCACGGTCAGTTAAATCATCATGATTTATATGGTTCTCATTAGACTACACTTCACCTCTAAGTGTCTCTCAACTTGGTCTGCAATTGTTACTGTAGTTTGGTTTCACTTGCTTCCATAGTCGCAATTCATTTATATCATTTACATAATTATAACATCATTAACATAATTGCCAATGTTATTGCCATCCCCCCCACCTCCCAGTTGGAATCTCATCAGTTGAGTCCATTTGGAACTTTGAATGGGCATTCCAATCTCATCCACTTCAGTTCAATACCAGAGTGATGGTGCTATTCCATGTCTGGAGTCGTTGTACCACTCTTTCCACAATGTGATTTATAGTATGACTGTACTGTGTTCTGAGATAATAATATTATCATTTCTTGGCGAAGTTACTGTCAGGACCTTCCTGTTGCTCCTGACTGTTGCTTCAGGTACCCTGATAATATACACACTCAATGGATTTGTTTATTTACTGTGGCTTCTGACTTGCTATCCCTTAACCAGTTTTCTGTCCTGGGACTGAAGCTTGATAGAGCTTCACCCTGTGTCTAGAGTTCTGCCATCTCTGCTGCTTTTTGTTGTGGCATTTCTCATTTGTTTTACTTTATCATTGTACAGTTGACAGAATATCTGTAATGACTCCAATGAATATGACTGGTTTGTAATGTGCTAAAATAAAAGTAGAATGTGGCTTATCTGTAACCTTTCTAAAGAGTGTAATGTGTTCCTGTCTCCAATACCATTGTGTTTGGTTGTGTTTTTGTTTCATTTTGCCGTGCGCCAGGGTAACATCCAAATGGCAAATAGATTCTAAAACTGCCCTTGGGAAATCTCTGGTGCAGAGGAGGTCCTAAATGGTGGACAATTGAAGCAAAATTGTCCAAATTGTGTAACGTATAGTTGATAATCTGGACACTTGGTCCAAGGGTATCTGGCAGAACCTACTATTCACATTCAGTTTTGGTCAGTTTTTTTTGCCAAACTGTCAGCATCAGATAATGTGAAATGGACTTCCCTCCTAAATCTTCCGCACATAAACTTTCTTTTCCACTTGTCTGAGGAACAGTCACTAGCCCTGAGTATTGCTAAGTCAGTTCTGTCGCTGGTAATAAGACCCCAGTTTCAATCATCCTGTCGAGCTGAGATTTTACTTTCCAGCTGAAGATACGAGGAATTCCCTTGGGACCATACAAACAGGATGGGGTTAGCATCTTCTTGCAATGTAATACTCTAACTTCAGTCTGCCTAAACCTTAGGACGTTCTTGCTGCAATTGTCTCCTATCTTCATTCTGAAATGTCCTGAGACTGTGTTGGTACATTTTATGATAAGGACCTGATCATTAAGGAGTGAGACAAGGAGGAAATACCTCACTTAAAGACTTTTGAATCTTTGAAATTCTAGCATTCTGTGGCTGCTCTGTCATTAAATGTACTTAAGGTAGACAAATGTTTGGATCTGTCAGTGGAAAACTGGAGTTGATACCAAAACCAATCATGATAAAAGGCAGAGCAGACTCTACTCCTGCCCTTTATTTTTGTGTTGAAGCTCTTACTTATCTGCACTGTCCAGAGATTGGGCACCTTAGGAGTTTTACAGATTCAAATGTAGCTGGCACTTTTATTTAGTCCCTAATTGCCAAGCATTTGATTTAGTTAGAGGGACATGTTTATTTACGAGAATTTGTAAATTGAAGATGCATTCAGAAAAACACAGCTCCGCACAATAGCCAATTATGAATCTCTTGGATCTCTGAGACAATCTGTTTCTTTGGCAGTGAATAATAAATGTGACTAAATTTTGTGCTGTTGAGCTATGAATGCATTGAGATGAAGGCATGAAAAGTTATCAGTTGGATAGGTGTGATTTCCTCTTCTGAGAGTCTGATGGGCAATGCTTTATGCTGGGAGTGCAAAAGCCAAATTTTTACATGTTTGAGCCCAAGTTTCAATAGTGACTATTGCTAGCATCCTCCATGACTGTATGGGAAGACTGACTATAGAGTGGGGAAGTGGATGAAAATAGTTAAAAAAAAAACATTTATCTGGGGTGCTCTACCCAACTTCCACTGATGTTGCAGTAGGAACAAAGGCTGGGCGGGTAGTTGACACTGAGGACGACTGCATTAGGTTACAGGAGGATATAAAAAGGTTGGTCAGATAAGCAAATCAATGACAGAATGAAGTTAAGCCTGATAAATGTAAGGTAATGCCTTTTCGAAGAAGTAACAAGACAGGGATCCTGGGTGCTTGTCCACAGATCCCTAAAGGTGACAGAAGGCATTCGTAGTGTAATTAAGAACACTTACCTTTATCAGTCATGGTATAGATTATAAGAACTGGGAGGACTTGTTACCGCTGTAAGAAACTTTGTTTCAGTCATAGCTGGAGGACTATGCACGATCTGGTCACTGCACCGCTAGGATGTACGTGATTCTTCTGGAGGTTACCTGAGATGGAGCATTTCAGCTGCGAAGAAAGGCTGGATAATCTTGGGTAGATCGTTTTGGACAAGAACATGTCGAACAAGTACCTGATAGAGGTGTAAACTATTATGAGGGGCATGAACAAGGCGAATAGAAAGCAGCTATCCCCTTAGTTGAAGGGTGAAAAACAAGAGGGCATAATTTTAAAATAGAAGGCAGGAGGTATAGACGGGATTTGAGGAAAATCTTTTTCATCCACAGGGAGGGTAGTTGAGGCAGGAAACATCAGCCTTTTGAAAAGAACTTGGATAACCACTGAAGTGCCATAACATTCAAGGCTTGGGCCTAGTGTTAGAATGTGGGACTAGTGTAGGTGATGTATACTTTTTGGCCTCTTCTATAATCATAGAAACATACAGTACAGAAGATAAGGAAAGTAAGAAACAATTTAGTCTCCTTCTCGCTATCTCTCTCTCTCTCTGTCTTTTTCCATCTATTCCTCTCTCTTTCTCTCTCTTTCATTGAGGCTTTAGTGACTCCGCAGTTCCTGGATGTACTGCAAGTTGTCTATTCCCCAATTTTTTTGTCGGCCCCTCCCAGCAGCCTCTCCCCCATTTTGTCCAGAGGTCATATTAAATTCTATATGGACATAAATGTGTTGGTGCATATTTTCATACTGAAAAGAAAGACAACATGAAGATCGAGTGATATTAAATCCAAAGAAAAAAGTTGGAAACAGAGATTTAATACATGCTAGAAAATCATCTGATTGGATGTAATAAAATCAATAGGCGTTCACTGATTATGCTAGTTCCGAAATTGGATTCAGCATTGATTAAAGACAAGTAAATATGTTAAACCAAAACAAATTCATACCAGATTTCTGGGTTAGATATTCTTGATAGGTTTAGCAGTGCTTCATTCCTTTCTAAGATTTTATTTTGAATGGGTACTAGCAAGTACCATTAACAGCAAAGCTAAGAAGTTATCAGCCTTTGGTGCTGCATTTTGGAAAGGCAAATCAGGGCAGAACTTATACACTTAATGGTAAGGTCTTCGGGAGTGTTGCTGAACAAAGAGACCTTGGAGTGCTGGTTCATAGCTCCTTGAAAGTGGAGTTGCAGGTAGATAGGATAGTGAAGAAGGTGTTTAGTATCCTTCCCTTTACTGGTCCGTGCATTGAGGTCAGGAGTTGTGAGGTCAGGTTGCAGCTGTACAGGACATCAATTAGGCCACTTTTGGAATATTGTGTGCAATTCTAGTCTCCCTCCTACAGAAAGGATGTTGTGAAACTTGAAAGTGTTCGGAAAAGATTTACAAGGATGTTGCCAGGGTTGGAGAGTTTGTGTTGTAGGGAGAGGCTGAAGAGGCTGAGGCTATTTTCCCTGGAGTATTGGAGGCTGAGGGGCGGCCTTCTAGAGATTTATAAAATCATAAGGGGCATAGATAGAATGAATAGTCAAGATTTTTCCCCAGGGTAAGAGAGTCCAAAACTAGAGGCCATAGGTTTAAGGTTTAAAAGGGACCTTTTTCATGCAGAAGGTGGTGTATGTATGGAATAAACTTTAAGAGGAAGTGGTGGAAGCTGCTACAATAACAACATTTAAAAAGCATCTGGACAAGTATATGAGTAGGAAGGGTTTAGAGGGATATGGACCAAATGCTGACAAATGGGACTAGATTAGTTTAGGATATCAGATTGGCATGGACAAGTTGAACCGAAGATCTGTTTCCGTGCTGTACGACTCTATGACTCTATGTGACTTGTATTGCTATGTCTTAATTATTCATTTCTTACTTTGATAATGCCTGCTCCAAAATGCATTAAATATATAACAGATGTCTTCCTGATTCAATGGGTATATGAAACCAGTCTCTGAGGATCAAAAAAATTAGAGCGGCTATCAATGATTTTCAACATTTTCGATGTCAGGCAACTTTTCTGTTTATGCAGGAAAATATTAAGTTCCATATAGAAAGGTATTTATTCTTTCTAACTGTATACAGTGATAGAACTGCTGAATCTTTCACAAAAAGGTCTAAATATATAAAGTAATGGATTTTAACCAAAATCATGTATTACTATTGCTCTGCATGTTTTACCTATTGGCAATAATTAAACCAAAAACATGACAAGCTGTCTATCTATCAATCCTTGAGAACACAATGGTTTGAATTACTCAATTAACCGTTGTTGGTATGGCTGAATTAAAGGAATTTTTGACAGGCAGCATATGACATCATGTTTAATCTTGGAGAATGGATATTCCTTAATTTTTTTTGCTATTTTGAGATTTTGCACCTGATCTGAACTGAGGCTTGGCTCTTATTTTCCCATCAACCTTATTCTCATCCAGGTCACAGGATGGTTGGTTACAAGAGATGACTTGACTGTATTTTCTATGATTACCTCCTTTTCCAATTATAATGTGCCTTTGGCAAACTGACACTAAAGGGTTAAGTTTACATGCAGGACTTGGGTTTACTGCTTCCCAGTGCTTATGTAAATCCAGCATGCTGTGTCAGGTCACCAATCTGACATTGTCACAACCATCTTGAATAATATGAAAGTTAATTGGGCATCAAAGTAATTAGCCAACTCTTCATTTAAAAATAAACCCAAATTAATGAGTTATTTAGCTTGTTTACAACCCAGGGTAAATGATTTTACTTAACCCATGGGATATTTCCAGAGTTGAGTCCAAAAGAAGCTTGAGAGTCACTTGCAAGAGCTAAACGAGGCAGCACATAGGTGGCAGATGTGGCCTGCCTTTGGAGCCCTGACTGAATGATCCGGCAGTGATCTTCAATGAGGCTTCTTCTTCAAATTATAAATAAGGACTTAATTATGAGAGCAGAGGGACTTTAAAATTCTAGCCTCTGACCATGCCATTACCATTTTGCCATTGGATGTATTGGCCTGCAGTGCCATTTTTTTAGAACCCTCACACCAATGTGGTGATCATATTACAATACGAATTCAGCTGCAATAGAAAAGTCAACACTGTTATGAACAATATTAATGATTGTGTACATCTTGTCAACCTCCTGCACCCCACTATAAAATGTAACAAAATAACTTGGCAGCTGTCATGCAGCAACTATGGAGAGGGATGCTCTGCCTTTAAGATTTGGGCAGTGCAGCAGATTCCTAACCTATTGGCTGAACAACAATGGGTGAATGGGATTTCCATCCAGCACTTGCTGACTTCACACAAGTAACACAAACGGAGATTACGAACAGATTCAGAATATCTGATTTGTGTGAAGCCAATCAAAGGTTGTTCAACCTGAATTCTGGGATGGCAGGACTGACATACGAAGAGTGACTGGATGGGCTAGGACTATATTCACGGGAGGTTAGGAGAACGGTGGGAGATGGATCTCTGAGAATCCTATAACATTCATCTAGGACTTGGCCAGATAAACACAGAAAGGATATTTCCAATGACTTGGGAGTCAAAGGATAAGGGGCAGGCCATTCAAGACTGCGATGAGATGAAATTTCACAAGCATAACAATCATAAGAAAGAATTATTTACAGTTCCAGCAAATGAGTTGAAATTTTAACTAGAGGTCCATCAATATATTAAAATAGAAAACTCTCTTTCCTCCTCTCTTTGTGAGAAATGACCCATACTAGAAAATGACCCTTGCTAGAAATAAAGCGCTTGGAGATTTTTATAATTGAAACTATGTTTGTAGGCTGTACCAAAGTGTATTGATTCTGATATAAAGCTGTTTTTGTTTAATCTTTAAAGAGAGATTATCTTACTCCAATGGTGTGTTTAAAAATCCTTGTATACCCATTATAAGGAAATAGGGATTTGTTTTTCTTGTTTAGTTTTAGAATAAAGACTGCAACATTGCATGTTTATATTTTAGTAAAGAAATAACTTGGGTCACAAGAAAGAAAATAGGATCCATTTCTCTAGGGTCCTGTCAGGGATCTCACTTAGCTGTTGCCAACAACAGCTGGACTTTGCCCAATAACAGGGCCACTAGATCATAATGTACCGCAATCTCATGGTGTTTCTGTATCATTCCCACCAGTAGAGATATTGAACTGCCCCACTGGGTGGAATCTTGTCCTGCTCACTGGAGCAGTAATCAGCGGAGCTTGGGGGCTTAATTGCACAGGAGGCCAACCATCAGATTGTGAAGGTACGAATAATATTCGCAACAACATTCTCAGAACTTTAAGACAGGTCAAACCTCCTGACAGCAGACATTGTGAACTCTTCCTGCTGCATTTGCATGCCACTCAGCTTCATTAAAGGCTTGGCTTTGCAGAGTAAAGTGTCAAATAAATTCTGTGTGACCAATAAACGCACGCTGATACTCGGCTACATAAAAGGACGTACAAAAGGTGAAGCCGGACTGTTTGGAGAGCATTGACCTGTGCTGTGCCATGGCTGAGATTTCATGGCAGTCATCGAAGTTGTACAGGATAGGGAGGATGACCGAACGAGGAAGACTGGAGAGTGGTGGACGTTGCTCAAGGAGGTTGGCCAAGACTGAAAGTCTGTTTGACCAAGGGAAGCAGACTGACTGAGGAAAGATGAAATGATTCCAACATTTAGCTCCAGGTGTCCATTCCAGGAGGCTGACAGATGTTTCTGTCTTTTAGGGAATGAATGCCTGTTCAATTGCCCTTTAAATCCAGGATTTAGGACCTTGGATCCTTTTAAAGCAATGGAAGGGTGTTGACTTCCTTCTCTTGTACAGCAAACATTGTGCTATTTGTCTCATGAACTGAGATATGTAATCCCACCAGAAAAGCTGTTACCCCAATCCCTGCCACCCCCAGCAGACGTGATGCTCATCCCCTTGATCCTTGCCAAACTTCACAACTGCAGTACAGTATTGTAAATTAGGCTCCCGGTGTGTGACTTGTACAAGATTGCTTGTGAACATTGCCAGGTCCTGATTTAGAATATTGGTAAATCAGAACATGTCATATGAAAAACATTCTGTGCATCTTTATGACGCTATATGAAAGCAAATTCACCTCACTGCCAGGAGGTATTAATATGGAGTTTCACAGTTCAAGTCTAGCAATTACAGTTTGCTTTTTCAACAAATAGAAGATACAAAGGGGAGACCAAAAATGAAGAGGGAACTACATATAACACTGTTACTCAAACAAAACATTTTTATAGAATCTGTTGAAATGGATTAACCTTTGTAACAGCACGTTTTATGTTTATAGGATCCTCCTAATTGAGTAAATGCTGGAAGCTATTTTCAGTGTTGCACATAATCTGAGTTAATGCTAGATAAACATCTAATCCTCACAAATCAATCCATAGAGTTGTGTTAATACTAACAAGTACCTTGTTTCATCATCTCACTGCCTCAATTGCAAGCTTTTGACAGACTGAGAAAGCCTGAACAGAGAGCTTAGTTATTTCATTGCCATTTATTTTCATTTGAAAGCTAAACTGAAATGAAAGAGTAAATTGTGACAAATGGAATCAATAATACAATGAAATCAGTGGAATGAACTTCCCTCGTGGATTTTTCCCGACTGTTCATGATTCATTTAGTCCTTTTTAGAATGAGGGAAGATTAAATATGTCAGCCTGGAGACAATCAGCATGAAGCCTCTCTGTTCAGCATCCGTCACATCTTGGTGGAGCTTAATTTTTCTTAATATTTCCTTAACAGTGTGTCATACAATATGCAGTGCTTCATCCAGGACGCAAATCCCACATACTTCAAAATGTCCATATGTTGGCTGGTGTTAAGTGTAGATAGTGATCTGATGTATGGTGATGCCTTCATTCTGTGTGTATGCCACTGGTTCCTGGAAAATCATTCATGAAGACAGTCAAAAGCAGATATGTACATTAAGTTCACTCCACCAGTTCAGTAATGCCTCCAAAATTAACAGTGAGGAAAATGTATTAATTGTAACTTATGACCTGCTTTTTTTGTATTTACTTGTTAGGATGTGGCATTACAGACAAAGCTGTCATTGATTGACTTTCATTAATTGTCCAGAATAGTTGGTGATTGTCCTTCTTCTTGAATTGTTTTCATGTTTTGCTATTTTTGAGAAGCTTACCAGTCCATTTCAGACCAGGATTGAGAGTCAGCTTATTCCCACAAGGGTCAAAAAGTGTGGTCCTGGAAAAGCACAGCCAGTCAGGCAGCATTCGAGGAGCAGGAGAGTCGATATTTCAAGCCTAAGTCTTTCATCAGGATGAAGAGCTTATGTTCGAAACATTGACTTTCCTGCTCCTCGGGTGCTGCCTGACCTGCTGTGCTTTTCCAGCAAACACAATCTTTGATTCTGATCTCTAGCATCTGCAGTCTTCTCTTTCTCCTTATTCCCACAAAGGTAATAAGAACAAATTTCCTTCTTTACCGGAACACAAATGAACCATTTGTGATTTTTTTGGTAGCAATCCAACAGCTTCATGGTTGCTTTATATTGCGTACCAGCTTTTTATTCCGAGGTTTATTCTCAAATTGTCAAGGTGGCACCTGTACTGTTCATCCAGGTCTCTGAATTACTGGCCAAGTAACATAATCACAACACTACATAGATCACCTTAATCAGAAAAGCTCTCATGGTGCTGAAAACCAACATGTTCTGTTTCAAATTCTCTAAGCGATGTTTTTGTCAGGCTGATTTCACTTGTGCTAAAGTCAGTACTGGCTGTCTTTGATTAGTCAAGCCACTCTCTCAGAGAAAAAAATACTGATGGACAGTTCAAAGGAAAATGCAGAACATTTCTGACATTCTTACAGCTGACCTCCGTAAAATTGAACACAAGCATTTATTATAACCCACTGACTGATATCAACCATGTGATGCTTGGGGATTTAAAGACTGTCAAGTGAAAGAGTTTTTCTCAAGATTGAATTGTTTCTAATGTGGAATTAAGATGGAAGGGAAAGATTTAACCCTTACTGTCAGTGAATATGTTAGTCGTACAGTCTTGTTTGTGTCATTTAGTATGACGCCTGAATTGGAGATTTGTGGGAAGAGGTTGATGTTAAATGGAATACAAACAGACAATGCTGAAAATACTCAGCAAGTCAAGGACATTAGGGAAGAGAAACAAAAGGAACACTTTAACTCAGTGACCATTCTTTAGAACAGTTCAGCTGTCAAAGTCTTTGGTCGTCAACTTGTGGCATTGACTCTGTTTCTCTGCACTGGTTCCTTTATTTTCTGTTTGTATTTTAAATTTCCAGCATTTTCAGTATTTTATTTTTGTGGAAGTATTATATAGTTCTGAGAAGCCCTGTTTTCAGCGGAAGCGGCTCTCCTGGAGTATAATTGTTTCATCTATCACTGATGAAATGGAGTTTTGTGTCAGCTTCTTTCACATTGTGTTAAAAGTTAGTTTGTTTCCTGCTGATCATATCTTGGAAGTGTGTCTATTTGAACACTTCGAACGTACATGCTTTGCTGTTTCGACAATATTTCAAATCTGTTTAACATGCTGTGTTTGTACTTTTATTGTAATATTTTTCAACTGCTGCTGACAATCCTCATTGCGCATGGTAGCATGAGCATTTTTCAAAGGAACAGTTAAACCACAGTCTGCCTCTTCATGGGGTGGCACACTGCACTGTTAGAGGCTGTATCATTCAGAAACTCTCTCCTCCACCTGAGGCACATTTGAAAGATTCACAGCACTGTTTTGAGGAATGACAGGGAATTTCTCCATAGGCCTTGATCAAAGTTTATCATTTCAAGCAGATTATTTCATCCTTTGATGTCATTGCTGTCTCTGTTACCTTGCTGTGCACAGATGCACAGCTGTGTTTCCTACGTTGCATGATGAATATAACATGAAAAAATAGGAGCAGAAGTAGGCTATTTATTCCTCAAACCTGCTCTACCATTCAACCAAGTTATGGCGAATCTCCCATCCCAGCCTCATCAACTTGCACTGTCCCTGTGACCCTTCATTACCTTAAAACCCAAACAATGGTCAGTCTTTGACTTGAATATGCTCAGTGACAAAACATCCACAGCTCTCTTCTGTTGGAACCTGACGAGACTCAATCTGCTGAGTGACGACATTTCACCTTACCTTGATACTGAATTGCTAAGCCCTTTTCTGAGATTGTGACTCCTAGTTCTTCACTCTTCTGCAAGTACAAACATTCTTCCAGCATCTATTTTGTCCAGTTAATTAAGAACTGAATAGGTTACAAAGTGATCCCCTTTTATTCATCTAAACTCTTAAGAATGTAGACTTTGTCTGTTTAATCTCTCTTTATGGAACATTCGTAATGCCCCAAGAATCACTGTGTCTTCATTTCACTCCCTCTGTGAGGAATGTAAATCCCTTCATAGGAAAGGAGTACAAATCCTTTTACAATACCAAGATCCTGTTAAATTGCCATTAGATATCTTCAACTTATATCTAATTTATCTTTTAAAATGCATTACTAATTACTTGCTGCACCTGCATGTTAACTTTCAGTTGTCCATGTACAAAAGCACCCGGATAACTCAAACACTTTTAAATAACTTAATTGGCTGAGTGTCCAGAAGTATGGAAAGCTCTACAGGAGATAATTTGGTCTTTCTTATTCTGTTACAATCAAGGCCGGAGAGTGCATACTCTTTCTCTTGAACCCCTACGCCACGAGTTATATCTGTTGTAATACTTTATTCAGTTAACAATATGGACAATATATCCTTTATTTATATTGCATTTAGATATTTTTCAAAATGTATTGATAAAGTTTTTCTTAAAATAAACAACAAAGCTATTGATTCATTGTGAAAACAGAACTTAATTAACAAAGATATAAAGCTGCGGAACACCCAGTTTGACAGAGCAAAATATAGATATATATTTTGTTAAATAAAGCCCACACAGAGAGTGCCTATACAACATGATAAGCAGCTCATGTAACAAATACGACCTTCTCAAATGCAATTAGGAATGTGCAACAAGTGCTAGCCCAGCCAGCCACACCCACATCCCGTGAACAAAGAAATAAAATAATAGAAATCAATTCATACTTGTTAAATAGATCAAAGTTAAAAATCACACAACACCAGGTTATAGTGCAACAGGTATTTTTGGAAGCACTGGCTTTCAGAGCGCTGCTCCTTCATCAATTGGTTATGGAGTATAAGATCATAAGACACAGAATTTATAGCAACAATAGGTGCCATGTCGACCCAGATAATGCATTGAAGCTGTGAGATGCCCTGTGTGAGGCTGTCTGTGCCCCAATGTTCAGACTGATTCTAATCTGAAAAAGGGATTTACAGAATCTTACATGGATTCATGCAGTTTTTGAGCAAAATAAGATGTAATTCTGCAAGTACAAATGCACCCTACAACCTTATTTATGTATGTGTGTATGCGCGCGCGCGCAGGGGGAAAATATGAGTGTCTTTGAGAGAGTGTGTGTGAGTGTGAGTGTAAAGGGGTATAAGTCTGTGAGAGGATGTGTGAGTGTACATGTGAGCGTATGGGAGAGAGTCTGTGTGAATGTATGGGTCTGTAGGTGTGTGTGTGTGTGTGTGTGTGTGTGTGTGTGTGTGTGTGTGTGTGTGTGTGTGTGTGTGTGTGTGTGTGTGTGTGTCTGTGAGGCAATGGGGTCACCTGTAATGTGACATGAACCTAAAATCCCGGTCGAGGCCATCCCCATAGGTACTGAACTTGGCTATCAGTCTCTGCTCGGCCACTTTGCGTTGTTACATGTCCCAAAGTCTGCCATAGCCAAGGCTGACTTCGGGACAGGCAATAACACAGAGTGGCTGAGCAGAGGCTGATAGCAAAATTCAGGATGGCCTCAACAGGGACCTTGGGTTCATGTCACACTACAGGTGACCCCACTGCCCTGCACACACACACACACACACACACAGACACACACACACTCCTCCAGACCCATATACTCAAGCAGACCCTCTCTCATACACAAGCTCTCTCTCATATGCTCACACATATACTCCTACACTCACATGCACACTCTCACAGTATACCCCTTTACACTCACACACGCACGCAAGGTTGTGGGGTGAATTTGTACTTGCAGAATTACATTTTATTTTGCTCAAAAACTGCATGAATCCATGTAAGATTCTGTAAATCCCTTTTTTAGATTAGAATCAGTCTGAACATTGGGGCACAGTCAATGCATTATCTGGGCCGACATGGCACCTATTGTTAAAGATCACTTTTCACTTGAGAATGTAACTTTTAAAAAGTGCTGGGGTTTACAAATTAAAGAACTGAAACCAACATGGTCATTCTAACAGCTGAGAGACTTAACAAACAATCCAGGTCTTTTTCAAGGTGTAATTTCAGTTACATCACATTGTAAACTTTTGCTATAAATTCTGTGTCTTACGATCTTATACTCTACAACCACCTGATGAAGGAGCATCATTCTGAAAGCTAGTGCTTCCAAAAATACCTGTTGGACTATGACCTGGTGTTGTGTGATTTTTAACTTTGTACACTCCAGTCCAGCACCGGCATCTCCAAATCATTAAATAGATCCTACTCCATCAACTTGGAGAAGTTTATTAAACACAACAGCTAAAGAAACAAACAAATTGCATTGGACACATTCTGTATTCTTATAGACATGACTGTATTCTTGAGTAAAATCAACTCATTTTTACTAAATTGTGTTAAATTGTGGCTCTATACAGAAAATGATGCTCAACTTGCTTAAAGAATCTTTGAGTTGAATAAAAGCAATACATCATGCCCTTTGTAGATTTTGTGAGAGATTTTTGTTCATTTATTTCAGAAAGGCACTTAGCATGCTTGCCTTCATTGCTCAGACCTTTGCATCTAACAGTTGAGACATCATGTTGAGATTGTACATGACATTGGTGAAGCCTCTTCTGGAATACTGTGTTCACTTCTAGTCACTCTGCTTTAGAAAAGATATTATTAAATTAGAGAGGCTTCAGAAAAGACTAACCAGGAAGTTGCTGAGAATCGAACGTTTTTGATATAAAAATAGATTTGAAAGATGCATACATTTTTCACTGGAGCATAGGAGGTTGAGGGGTAACATTATTGAGGTTTATAACATAAATAAGGTGAATAACAAGATGGGGGAGTTCAAAACTAAGGGGCATATTTTTAAGGTGAGAGGAGAAAGATATTAAAATGACATAACAAATAATGTTTTTACAGAGAGTGGATCATGTGTGGAATGAACTGTCAGAGAAAGTGGTGGATGCAGGCACAGTTACAATGTTTAAAAGGCATTTGGATAAGTTCATGAATAGGAAAGGTTTGGAAGAATATGGGCCAAATGCAGTCAGATAGGACGAGTTTAGTTTGGACTGGTTGGACCGAAGAGTCTGTTTCCATACTGTATGACTCTATGACTCTAATAGAGATGACATTGACTGCTCATGATGGTCCGCTGTAGATGACAATATTTCCATGTGGGCCAAACTAATCTTTCCAGTCAGTCTCCTGGGTGAATTTGAGTTCTGTTGTTACACTGCAGCTCCTCCATGTCCAAACTATTTATTCTGTTGTTGTAGACTCAATTCCTGAAGTAGTACATGCATTTTGTGATCTCTGCGCACCTGCACTATCTTTTATTCCCACGTCCTCTCCACTATGAGGTATGCGTGTTCTCACAAAGACGCTGGTGTTTGTTAGTCACTGACATGGTAATCATTCAAAAGAATTGGATTTGTAGTACTTGCTGATAACTGGCTTGACACAAATTAGAATACGTACAGGCACGAATCCATCAATCATGTTCTTAATTGACCACAAGGGGTAAAAGAAAAATCAACTTCTTGATGCATTCTTCACTGTACACTCTAATTTTTTTGATGTACGCCATGTTTCCTTAGAAATTTAAAGACGAGGAGTTAATCCACTAAAAATTTCTTCCAAACTTAAACCTCTTTAACTGCATGTGTATGCCTTTGCTGATATTACTGTACACTGAAAAATATGATCCCTAAGGGCTTAATGTGGAATATTACATAGAAGAATGATTGAAATTTTAGGCTGCAACTTTCTGTGCTAATGAGACTAATTTTTCTTTCCTGGGTTGTAACAAAATTATTTTTGTTGTACTTCTGCAATAAATTCAATGATAAGCACTCTCAACATGTGCCATTTCTATGGTGGTGTAAGGCAAAGAAATTGTAATATAATTCTGCATAATTGACTGCTGAACAGGCCTTTGCATTCTTCAGCTTTGGACAATCTTAAGGGTATTTTAAGATATTCAAAAGAGCATTTCAAACAATGAAAAAAGACATATAGAGGTAAATCAGGACTCTTTGCCCCTTTGTATAATTACCATGAAGTTCTAGAGAGCATCTGTCATAAACTAAACAAAGCTGTGCCCACTGTTTGAACAGCTCTCGTTTCACTAGGTCGGTCTGGTTTGATTCATTTCTTGGCCTGAAGGTAAACCTAGGTAAGGTTTTGAATTTGTGTTTTGAAGCTGCCCTCATGGAGCTGGGTTAACTCTTTGTTAATACAGCTATTTCATGTGGAACTCTTGCAGAAAATAGATGGAGAAAGTTTTGTCGATGAGCCTGGGTGGCTTTTGGACCTTACATCAAAGGAAATGAGAGTACAGATTTCCCACTAGGGATACAACATACGCATGCTCGTACATGCACACACACACCGAACACACATGCACCCCCAACACATGCACACATACACCCCCATTCATGCATACGTACTCACACATTCCCACATGCATCCATACACATACCGCGCCCCCACACACACCCCCACATCCCGGCACCCATACACTCCCACACACACAGCCTCACAGCCACACTCCCACATGCCCACAGCCACACACCATCTTTATTCTTCTTCCTGCAAAATCAATCTTGACAGTAACAGTAACAACTTTGCTCCATTAGACTTCAACTTATGAAACTAATTACTTTCTGTATTTTCTTAACTATTCTATTAATATATAATATTAAAGATTTAAGCACATGAATGCCCAGATACCTCTATCCCTGCACATTTCAGAATTGTGCCATTTAGTCTATATTGCAACTACAGTTGTGCAATTTGCAAGCTAAAAGGTGATAATGGATTTCTTCAAGTGTTGGTGTTGGGGTCACTGTTTGATGATATATGTTTGATGAGAATAAAATTATGAAATTAGTTGATGTTGCTAAACTGAAGGTGTAGCAAACAGTGATAACAGGGAACAAGACAGAGATAGGCTTGGAGAATGGGCAGACAAGTGAGAGATGGAATTTATTATAGAGAAGTATGAGGTGATACATTTTGGCAGAAAAGGTGGAGGGGGCACTGGAGGCTGTTTACTTTGATCTGAAACACTTGGTTTCCGTCATCATCTCCATTATTAGTTCTTGTTCTTGACAGCTTGCCATGTAAATTTCAAATAGCGATGTGAGAGTGCAAATCAAGCTAATCACAAGTGCCATTACACACCCTGCTACTGGAAAGTCTGGGCCAGTATTATGTTATGTTTGAAGAGGTTGTGAATAATACAGCACCATAAGCTCTGGGAACAGTCAAAACTATTCAAATTCCAGACATGGATAGAACACTGAATAGGGTTGAATAAGACAAAAGGAACTACCAAAGATATGAAAGTTCCTCACTGTTAATTGCATTCTGCATGTAGGGAACCAAAGCATGAAATAGAAACAAGTATCTCAGTAGGAATTAGGTGAGCATTTGAAATAAAATGTTGAAAGGTACGGCTTGAGAGGCAGGTGCTCTGCTCTTGCTTTTTTTCTTATATTAAGTAGTTACTTTGTGCAAGACTTGAGCATTTTTCCACAAAATCAAACCCTTTTATCTTGGACATAATGGGACAAGGATACAAGAAACTGAACTTAGAAAGGTGTGATGAAATATATCTGATTTTGTTTTTGTCTAGTTTGGATTTTAAATGACTAGCATATGGGTGTTGATTACTTTTATGAGGGTTTGAAAAATAATTAGATAAGTAAATCTTTCTGCAATCACAGTCTAATCCAATATGTGTCACCAGGGAGCTCCTGACATGTTAATGGAAGATAGTTTCTATTGTCCTGAGATTGTGACCAAAAGGAAGGGCATTAACTTTTACTTAGGATAATCAAGGACAGATTTTGATTGTGAAACCCAGAAATTGGAAGTTTTTAAGCAATTTGGAGGAGATTTGTCTGTGCTCTGAAGCATAAGATAATTTATTTCCTGGAAAGGAGTACAGAACAGTTCAGGGAATAGTGTACCTTAGAAAGTTAGTTTGACTCACATCCAGATTCAGAACAGTCAGTTAGAAACCTGCAGATTATTGAAAGAGTGAGAAAGTATAAGCTCTCAGTTTTGTAAATATTCATGTGAGAAGACTTCACAGTTCACAGGAAAGAACTGGGAAAAATCAGTTGAGTTAAAACTTAGATTTCAGATAGAGGGATTCTTTCCCTGGATGTGAAATTATAAAGTGATGAGGTTGGGGAGTAGACTGAAAACTTTGTTTTTCTGTGTTTTAAGATCTTTTAAACTGTGTTCTACATTTAGATAGCTTGGTTTATTTCACTTTGTTCATTTTATATAATATACTTCTGTTTAATTGTTAAAGAAAATGTGCAGGCTTTGTGCCTGTGTTTCAGTGAATGGCCACTTTGTTGAAATGAAGAGAATCTATTAATCCAGGGATCTGACTTGTCCAGCAGTAACATCAACTGGGATCATAACAAAAGGAACATCAATTTATATAGCCTGGGCAGATGGTGCTGAATAATTGGACTATGGTTTAGCATGGAACTGCAGCAGGAACTCTTAATTGTCAGTCTTCTTGCACTGATTAAATTCAGGCTAGGCCGGTCGACTTTGAATTGAAAGGGTATAACCATGGGGAATGCAGCAGCCTTTGGCAATCTCCATAATTCTTTCCTCAATGCAAACTTTACAGAGTACAGACAAATTACTTTGGCCACAAGCCTGACTGATAATCTTAGGGAATTCTGGTGGGATTCTTCGAACAGTCAGGATTATTTTCGTAAATATTGTCCAATAGCAGGTTCACATCAAATGTTGGAAACCGAGTGCTGAAATGTACAAAGATAAGAGGGTTCAGCACACTTTCTTGGTTTTCCCTTTTTAAGTTTGGTTTTTTGTGTGCCCTATCCGAAAGCTTATAAGATGAAAAGATTTATTTTGCATCACATTTTAGCAATGTCTAAGTTCGAATGTTCTTTATCAATGGGAAGTTAGACTTGCATAGATTGTTTCACTGGTAAATTAGCATCACTATAGATGTAACAGGTCACATGATCTCCTGCTGAATTATAATTTTTTATAATTCTATTGCAGTTTCACATACATGAGCATTTTAAACTACTTCAGTCAAACCAACCGTATATCTCTCAGTATACCTTGAGATTTATATATCACATTTCGCTACAGCTAATATTAAAGAACCCAATCTACAAACAATTCATTTTGTATGAATGAATTTCATAAACAGAGACATATAGAAATTATATAAACACATCAAGATGTGGGGAATTTGGAGAAAATGAAAGATGAGAAAATGTATTGAGAGGATTTAACAAGAGGGGAGTTGACTTCTCAGTGTCTTTTTCCCATTTTGTATGTTCTTATGCTCATACAGAAAGAGAAATTATAGAGTCATAGAGATGTACAGCATGGAAACAGACCCTTCGGTCCAACCCGTCCATGCCAACCAGATATCCCAACCCAATCTAGTCCAACCTGCCAGCACCCAGCCCATATCCCTCTAAACCCTTCCTATTTATATACCCATCCAAATGCCCTTTAAATGTTGCAATTGTACCAGCCTCCACCACATCCTCTGGCAGCTCATTCCATACATGTACCACCCTCTGCGTGAAAAAGTTGCTCCTTAGGTCTCTTTTATATCTTTCACCCCTCACTCTAAACCTATGCCCTCCAATTCTGGACCCCCCCCCCCTCCAACCAGGGAAAAGACTTTGTCTATTTATCCTATCCATGCCCGTCATAATTTTGTAAATCTCTAAGGTCACCCCTCAGCTGACGCTCCAGGGAAAACAACCCCAGCCTGTTCAGCCTCTCCCTATAGCTCAAATAGTCCAACCCTGGCAACATCCTTGTAAATCTTTTCTGAACCCTTTCAAGTTTCACAACATCTTTCCGATAGGAAGGAGACCAGAATTGCATGCAATATTCCAACAGTGGCTGAACCAATGTCCTGTACAGCTGCAACATGACCTCCCAACTCCTGTACTCAATACTCTGACCAATAAAGGAAAGTATACCAAACGCTTTCTTCTTTATCCTATCTACCTGTGACACCACTTTCAAGGAGCTATGAACCTGCACTCCAAGGTCTCTTTGTTCAGCAACACTCCCTAGGACCTTACCATTAAGTGTGTAAGTCCTGCTAAGATTTGCTTTCCAAAAATGCAGCACCTCGCATTTATCTAAATTAAACTCCATCTGCCGTTTCTCAGCCCATTGGCCCACCTGGTCAAGATCTTGTTGTAATCTGAGGTAACTCTCTTTGCTGTCCACTACACCTCCACTTTTGATGTCATCTACAAACTTACTAATTGTACCTCTTATGCTCGCATCCAAATCATTTATGCAAATGACAAAAAGTGGAGGACCCAGCACCGATCCTTGTGGCATTCCACTGGTCACAGACCTCCAGTCTGAAAAACTACACTCCACCACCATCTTCTGTCTTCTACCTTTGAGCCAGTTCTGTATCCAAATGTCTAGTTCTCCCTGTATTCCGTGAGATCTAATCTTGCTAATCAGTCTCCCATGGGGAACCTTGTTGAACGCCTTACTGAAGTCCATATAGATCACATCCACTGCTCTGCCCTCATCAATCCTCTTTGTTTCTTCCTTAAAAAACTCAATCAAGTTTGTGAGACATGATTTCCCATGCACAAAACCATGTTGACTATCCTTAATCAGTCCTTGCCTTTCCAAATACATGTACATCCTGTCCCTCAGGATTCTCTCCAACAACATGCCCACCACCGACGTCAGTCTCACTGGTCTATAGTTCCCTGGCTTATCCTTACCGCCCTTCTTAAGCAGTGGCACCACATTAGCCAACCTCCAGTCTTCCGCGCCTCATCTGTGACTATCGATGATACAAATATCTCAACGAGAGGCCCAGCAATCACTTCCCTAGCTTCCCACAGAGTTCTAGGGTACACCTGATCAGATCCTGGGGATTTATCCACTTTTATGAGTTTCAAGACATCCAGAACTTCCTCCTCTGTAATATGGACATTTTTGCAAGATGTCACCATCTATTTCCCTGCAGACTATATCTTCCATATCCTTTTCCACGATAAATATTGGTACAAAATACTCGTTTATTATCTCCCCCATTTTCTGCGGCTCCACACTAAGGCGATTGAGCTAACAAATTTAATAATCAGAAATGAGGAATAGCTGAATACTAGCTTTGGAACTGCACTTGTACTGCAAGTTGTCCTATGAGCATACATTGAAGATCTACCAGATTTCACTGCCTCCTGAATAGTTGGCAGTGCCTGGATACGTAGCTAACAATGCCTCTTGCGTTTGCCTCATTGTTAGATGCAGGAGCTAATCTTTCCCAATTCAGCAGGCTTTTGAGTGCTAAATAACTTGGCTTTTCTGCAAGTAATTTGTGTAAGATTGATGTGTCAACTACTTTGGAATATGTCTTTTTTACAAATGGAAGTTTGTTTTGATTATAATTTAAAATGTATTTTCAACTTTCTATGCATATCCATGCTACTGAATGTGTAAGTAACAAATACATTTTTCTCTCTTTCTGTCACACTGGCCACCACCTCCCCTCACCGACCCCCCCCCCCCCCCGCCCCCCTCCCCACTCTATCACTCTCACTGTAATCATTTTCGTTAAAAGCTAGTCAGTAGGGCGGGTGGAGGGGGTTGAGGCAAAAAACTAAATTCATGGCTGAACGTGATGGGGAAAGATTTCAAATGGACCTAAGGGACAACCTTTTCACACACAGGGTGCTGCGTGTATGGAATGAGCTGCCAGAGGAAGTGGTGGAGGCTGGTACAGTTACATTTTAAATGACGTCTAGATGGGTATGTGAATAGGAAACGTTTAGAAGGATGTGGGTCAAGTTTTGGCAAATGGGACTAGATTAATTTAGGATATCTGGTGGGTATGGACAAGTTCGACTAAAGGGTCTGTTTCCGTGCTGTACATCGCTATGACCCGACAACAGGTGCTTTAGTCAGAGGGGGGTGGGTTAATCTTCAGAGGGTCGCTGTGGACTTGTTGGGCTGAAAGGCCTGTTTCCACACTGTAGGGAATCTAATCTAATCTAATCTAAAACAGAGCATGCTAAAGCAATGATTCATCAAAAACAGTTTCGATTTCTCCTCCACAATTATGCCAAGAAGTGATACAAAATAATTTTTTAAAAGTACAATTTTGCAGGAATGTAAGTATACAGTCTAAATTCAAATACAGCAGATGTTCGAAATCTGAAATAATTTTAAAAAGACATAAAATGCAAGATGTAAAGAAAATAGCGATTTGAAAACCACCTGGGGAGCGCATTCACTGCAGAACCCAGCCTATAACGGATAAAGCTGACTAAGTCCTTTAATGAACTGAATTTTCCTTATTTGAGCTTTAGAAGCTAACAACAAGTTTGACTGAATAAGTTTCCCTTGCTGAGGGTAAAGATAGTAGAACCATTAATAAGAAAAAACTCAAGAAATCAGGCAGCACTCACAGAGTGAGGAACAGAGTGAATGTTTTTAGTTGATGAATTTTGATAAGTTCTCATACTACACCTGTTGGTCATTTTCTGTTTTCATCTATGGTTTTCGATTCAATTTAATACAGAGCCTTAACCCCTTATATTGAGTTTGTCCAGTTTTCCTTCTTTTCATTTGGAGCTGAAACCTCACTTTGGATTTGTGATTCACTATGAGAGCATTTTTTTCTTTAAGGTTGAAGTAACCTATTAATTGAATCCTGTCTAGAGTTTACTTTAAAAGCAGATCTTTATTGTTGATATCCAGGAGAGCAGCCACTAACTTTGTAAAAAATTCAGGGTTTGGCATTCATTTTATGATGTTTGTGTTCACAAGTACGTTCAGAGTACAGAGATAAGCTCTCTAAGTGACCTGCACTGTTAAGGTCTTAATTATTGAGGAGCTGTATCATACCATAAATATTCTGTACATTTAAATGTGTTTGAAATGCAAACACAAGGAACTCTGAACATGTGGGTGCAACGGTATAGTTTGTATCAAAGTATGTTGATGAATGATAGATGAATCTTTGCTCTTTTCCTCCTTGAACAATGAGGATTTCCTCCTTTACAAAGCTATCAGAATTGATTCTATTATGTGTCCAATTCTTCCTCACTTCATTTATCAATGATTTAGAGATGCCGGTGTTGGACTGGGGTGTACAAAGTTAAAAATCACACAACACCAGGTTATAGTCCAACAGGTTTATTTGGAAGCAAACTAGCTTTCGGAGCGATGCTCCTTCATCAGGTGATACCTGATGAAGGAGCGTCGCTCCGAAAGCTAGTGTGCTTCCGATTAAACCTGTTGGACTATAACCTGGTGTTGTGTGATTTTTAACTTCATTTATCAAAGTTGCAGTAGTGCAGTTCTACATGCACCTGCTGTCTGTCAAGTTCACATCCAACCAGCAATTCTTTTATTGTAAATCTAAGTATTAAGTTCTGGCAAGCTATTTGCCCAATCTCCAGTTTTCTAGCTGAGTATGAACATAGTGCTACTTTACAGCAAGTCAACATGATATTTACCCTTTCCTGATCAAATATTGTTAACAGTTTGAACTGGCTTAATACCACCCCTACTAAAGTTTACACATGATATTGGTCTGGTTTGGTTCTCACGGTGGAATCAGCATGCATTAATTTCCAGCGGATTGTTCTTTAACAGAAGTAGGGGTGCACCTACACCAGATAGATTGCAGCAGTTCACCACCACCCATGAAGAGCAACAACTTAGATTTATCTCCTGCTTTTAACATAATACCCGTCCTAAGGTGCATCATGGGACTGGTAGAAATTAGACTTGAATTCACATGCTGATACCTCGGTCAGCGTAGTAACATTTAAGGAGTAAAAATGGAAATTCATGGAAATATTCAGAAGGAATTGCATTGACAGATTATTGACTTCAACATGAACTCCGCTTCCATCTGCAAGTAAGTCAGCTGATCTGCTGAGTATATCCAGTAATTCCTATTTTATTTCAGACTTTCAGCCTTTATAATATCTGTCTTTAGAATGGAAGGAATGTTTTAAGGAGAGAGACAAAGCTTAATACCTTGGCAGCTGGACATTGATGTGAAACAATTAAAGTCTGGGATCCTCCAGAGACCAGGTGAAGAAGAGAGCAGGCATGCCGGAAGGTTCTCGGGCTGGAGGTTATTACAAAGGGGTGAGGTCAAGAGAGCGTTCTGAAAATGAAGTTGTGAATTTTAAAGTTAAACCATTGCTGAATGGGGCCAATGGTAGGTCAGCAAGCTTGGATGATGGGTGACTAGGCTTTGGTGCAAGTTAGGTGGTGGAACAGTATTTTGGGTGAGCTTAAATATGTGGAGACTGGAAGTGAGGACTGTAGATGCTGGAGATCAGAGCTGAAAATGTGTTGCTGGAAAAGCACAGCAGGTCAGGCAGCATCCAAGGAGCAGGAGAATCGACGTTTCAGGCATGAGCCCTTCTTCAGGAAGGGCTCATGCCTGAAACGTCGATTCTCCTGCTCCTTGGATGCTGCCTGACCTGCTGTGCTTTTCCAGCAACACATTTTCAGCTATGTGGAGACTGGACAAGGGTGTATTAACAATCAAACCTAGAGATATAAAAGTCATCACCACCAAATAAGCTTTGCACAGGCAAAACCCCGTAATAAAAGGATAAGACATAGGAGCCAAAATAGGCCATTTAGCCCATTGAGTCTGCTGTGCCATTCTATGAGATTATAGTTGATCTGATAATCCTCAACTCCACTTTCCTGCCTTTTTCCCATAACCCTTGATTCCTGCAATGATTAGAAGTTTATGTTTCAGCCAATAATATATTTAATGACTCAGCTTGAACAGCCATTTGCAGTAACAAATGTTGATCTGAGAAAAGGAATTGACTACCGATTGAGAAAAGTAATTCTTCCTCATCCCTGTCTTAAGTTAGTAATCCATTGATCTGATTTTCAGCCCTCTGGTCCTAGACTCTTCCAAAAGGTGAAAGAATCTTTATGCATCCACCTGGTCAAGTCCCCTGAGAATATTATATGTTTCAATAAGGTCATCTCTCATTCTTCTGTATTCTGACAAGTACAGGCTCAGTCTACTCAACCTCACTACATAAGGCAGTTTTGTCCATATTTGTTATCAGCCTTGTGAACCTTCTCTGGGCTGCCTCCAAAGCAAGGATCAAGGGCCAAAAGTCTTCATAGTATTCTACCTGGGTCTGACTAGTGCCTTCGATAGTTTTAGAGTGATCTCCCTATTTTTAATTCCATTCCCTTTGAAATAAAGACCAACATTCAATTTGCCTTCCCTTTTACACAATGAACTTGAATGCATAGATGAGTACTCCTAAATCTCTCTGTTCTATAACTTTCTGCAGTCTTTCTCCATTTAAATAATTTTAGCTCCTCTATTCTCCCCACCAACCTGCATGACCTCATTTCCCCCCACGTTGTAGTTCATCTGTCAAGTCTTTGTCCAATTGCTTAACCTGCTAATGTGCCTCTGCAGATTCTTTGTAACATCCTCATCACTTCTCTTCCCACCTGTCTTTCTGTCATCATTATATAAGTGAAAATACAGAGCCTTAACAATGGCATTCATCTGTGCTTGTAAGCTCGTCAAAACTATAAGCAGTCTGAAACTTCCTGAGACAGTTGCCAGGCAGAATAAAGAAGTTGACCTGAGTTTATAGTGGGCAATGGCTTCAGACTTTCCAATATTTAATTAGAGGAAATTTCAACTTTTACTGGATATTGGATGGACATTTTGACCATATCTAGTGGGTGGATTGAGAGATATTAAGGTGATACGAGCTGGTTGTCATGAGTATAAATATGGAATCTGGTGTGGTGTGTAACAATGCTACTGTGAGATGTAGGAATAGCAGTCTATAGAATCCCTACAGTGTGGAAACAGGCCATTTGTCCCGACAAGTCCACACCGACCATCCAAAGAGTATCCCACCCAGGCCCATTCCCCTACATTTACCCTTGACTAATGCACCTAACCTACACACCCCTGAATACTATAGGCAGTTCAGCATGGTCAATTCACCTAACCTGGGAGGAAGTAGGAGCAGACGAGAATGTGCAAGCCCCAACAGATAGTCACCCGAGGCTGGAATTGAACCCATGTCCCTGGCGCTGTGAGGCAGCAGTGCTAACCAATGAGCCACCGTCCTGCCCAGGGACTCTATGATAGCAGTCTAAGCATAAATACTTGGAGAACAATCAGACCTGAGAGAGTGGTTGCAGGAAAGGAGACCAATAAAAGAATTCCAAAGAAGAACAAAATAAATGTAAAAGAAGAAGACAATACACAGGTAGGCATTGGATTCAGACAGACTATAGGATGAAAGGATGAATTCATACAGGTGCAGTAGAGGTTGCTGTTTTGAACTTGAAGCTTAACACTTATGTTCCTGATATTGAATAGGGAACATTTGTTGGGGATTTGATTTAGAGGTCAGCATTTCTATCTGGAGAGCAGAAAATTATACAATAGCAGTATCTACTCCTTCATACCCATGCTTTGAAGAGCAATGTTACACATGTGCTTGCAGAGGGCATTTGATGAGGCCTTAAACAGCTGTTATCTTCATGCATGAGATATGTGAAGATATTTCATTACAAAGAAGAGGCTGACTGACCCATTGTGCTGATCTCAGATTGCAGCTTATGAATGTTACCTCCAAACCCTATACTTGAGCATTTTTTCCAAATGTTTATTTAACTCTCCATTAAGTATCATGATTCACTTTACTGCATCAACACTCATTAGAGTGCATCTATTTTGTAATGACTTTTTGCATGAGAAAACGTGCTTAGTCCTATTAATTCAATTCTTAATTTGTCAATCCCTTATTACTATTTAGAGTCACAGAGATGTACAGCATGGAAACAGACCCTTCGGTCCAACCTGTCCAACCTAATCTAGTCCCGCACCTGGCCCATATCCCTCCAAACCTTTCCTCTTCATATACCCATCCAGGTATCTTTTAAATGTTGCAATTGTACTAGCCTCCACCACTTCCTCTGGCTGCTCATTCCATACACATACCACCCTCTGCGTGAATAAATTGCCCCTCGGGTCTCTTTTGTACTTTTCCCCTCTCACCCTAAACCTATGCCCTCTTATTCTGGACTCCCCCACCCTAGGGAAAGACTTTGTCTATTTTTCCTATCCATGCCCCTCATGATTTAATACTTTTATAAGGTCACCCCTCAGCCTCCGACACTGCAGGAAAAACAGCCCCAGCCTATTCAACCTCTCCCTATAGCTCAAATCCTCCAACCCTGGCAACATCCTTGTCAATGTCTTCTGAACCGTTTCAAGTTTCACAACAGCCTTCCAATAGAAAGATGACCAGAATTGCATGCAGGATTCCAAAAGTGGCTTAACCAATGTCCTGTACAGACGCTTGTAATCCTCTCAAATTTCAAGAATTTCTTTCTCTCTTCCTTGTAACGATTTCTGTTCTCAGGCAGCTAACTTTATTTTTCTATGCTCATGCCATATTTGTCTTTCCTCAAATTTGATATAATTCTAGTGAATAAGTAGCTATTCTTTCCCTATAGCTCCCATACTCTTGACATAACAATGTGTCCATAACTGTCCAAAACCCCAGCTGTGGTCTGACAAGACTGATCATTTTGCATTGGCCCATTTTATATATCTGCACCTCCGGTTTTCCCAGTTCCTGTGGGAAAAGGAGTGAAGTTGGCATGCAGTACTTGCAGGAAGAAGTGGACATTGTGGTAGTTCAGAGATCCAGGTTAATGACCTTGGAATGCGCATACAGATCCCACCTAGACAACTATGGGAGTATTTTTTTTAAATCATATATTCGATTAAATCTGGAATTTAAAACTAGACCTTGAAACAATCAATTATTTTAAGTTGTCCACTTCACAAATATCATTTAGGGATGTAGAATTGGTCTCTGAAGCAACCTACCAGAACATTTATTTCAAGTAATTAGGAATGGGTATCAAATGCTGGTCTTACCAGTGATGACAAATTCCCATGGAGGAAGAAGTTAAACAAAAAATGAAAGCAGCAGCGTATTTGTATAGGAGGTCAATATAAGAAAGAAATGTTTTACAGTTTTTCTAGCTTTTTTTTAACCTGGTGAGAATGACCAAATTCCATTGTGAAATGCTGGAATTCCACTTGTGTTGAATTCCAGGAGTACCTCCACTGTACGAACTGTAGTGATTCAAGCAGAAGGTTTAACACCATTCCTCTGAGGCCTACTGGGCTGCATAGTAACCTTACTAATGGTACTCCAAAGATTTTTAAACAAATGTAGCCTGCTTATCATGTCAATTAAAGATTCCTGTATCCTGAATGTATGGCGATTTTTAATTTCAGCAAAGCTGTCTACACCAGTTACTTTTTTCATTCAAGCACTGATCCCTTTTCTATTTACTTGACATATTGTCTTGAAAATTGTTGCTAAATGCTGACATTTTGCTGCATGAGTCAGTTGTTTGGTCTGTGGTTGTTATCCATATGGAGGTGTAAGAGCTTTAATCTCAAACAATTCCAAGAATGTGTAGTAACATCTGCTAATTTAGTGCGGGAGAGTTATAGGAATTAACAATGGATCAAATGTTTTGTCACATGGACTCAACCAAGAGCAATAACTTAATTATTAATTACTAACAGGATTCCAAAGTAGAGTCACTGGATTCAAACGTTAAAGCTGCTTTCTCTTCACAGCTGCAGCCAACCTGGGTATTTCAAACAACTTGTTTTTGTTTCAGATTTCCAGCATTCATTTCTTTGTCTTAATTTAGTTACTAATTTGTTCTATCATTTCCGGCTAATTGTGAATTTTGAAACTTCATGGAGATTTCCTTTTATTAGTTTACGGCATGTGAACATCACTGGCTAGGCTGGTTTTTATTGCCCATCCCTAATTAACAGTGAAAGATGGCTGTGAACAGATACTGTTGTTGTCCATATGGTGTAGGGTCACACAATGCTGTGAGGGTCTTCCTAGATTTTGACCTGGTGAAGGAATGTTGATGTATTTCCAAGTCAGGATTTTGTGGAGCATGGAGGGGAATCTGTAGGTGGTTGCTGCTACTGTTGTCTTTCCAGATTTTAGAGGTCACAGGTTTGAAAGGTGTTGTTGAAGGACCTTCTTAGTAACTTGTTGCAATGCAACTTATAAACAATATACAATCCCACCACTGTGTGTTTGTGCTGGAGGGACTGAATGGTGAAGATGCTAAATGAGTTGTCCGTCCAATTAATTTATCCTGAATGGTGTCAAGCTTCGTGAATATTGGTTGGAGCTGCACTCAGCCAGACCATAAGAGAGTTGTCCTTCACCCTTGTGACTTGTATTGTGGATTTTGTACAGGCTTTGGGTAGTCAGAAGTTAGTTACTGCAGATTTTCTAGCGTTCGCTCTGCACTTGGAGTATTTATATGGCTGCTCCAGTTCAGTTTCTGGACAAAGGAAAACCCCGAGATGTTCATAGTGGGAATTCAGTAATGGTGACACTATTGAATGTCAAGGAGAGATTGTTAGAATCTCTCTTGCTGATGATGGCCATTGCTTGGCACTGTATCATACAAATGGTACTTGTTACATGCCTACACAGGTCAAGTTGTTGTCCAGGATGTGTTTGCTGCATTTGGAAATGGACTGCTTGGGTTTCTAATGTCTCACAAATGGTTCTGAACATTGTGTAATCATCATCAAATACCCCCACTTCTGATCTTGTGATGGAGGGAAGGATATTTACAAAGCAGCTGAAAATTATTATACCTCGGACACGAGGTATACCAGGAAGTTCAGTAGTGCGACCTCAAGCCTACAAAAAAGATGTACAATGGATTAATAATTCCCCCAATCGCTCTGTTGCTACTCTTTCATAAAACTCTGTCATCAGTTTGGTCCAAGTTTATTGACTAACATTGTGATCCTTCCAATGTAATTTTTTTTAACGCTACTTGTAATGTAGAGTAATGGGGAATGGGTCTGGGTGGGTCACTTTTCAGAGGGTCAGTGTGGACTTGTTGGGCCAAATGGCCTGTTTCCACACTGTAGAGAATCTATGATTTCTATGATTACTTTAAAAATACTTTAATTCCTGTTCCATAGCACTGAAATTCAAAAGCAATGGATTTCCAAGTTTGGTGCTTGGTCCACGGAAAGCATGTCATTTCACCCATTTGAACTTCTGTCCTCCTTTCTGCCTTGCTGTCCAAACCTGTTGAGCTTGACAAATGGCTCTATCACAACAACCATCATAAAATTCTAAAGCACAAAAGAATTTATAGCAACTACCAATCAAGCTTGAAATTTTTGTATCATCATTAAGTAAGGCTATATGCAAGTTAATATCAGAAAATATAACTGTGTACTTTATTTGTAGATTTGTTCCATTATTGAATTGCCTCATTGATATATGATTTATCTTCATACAGCAGCCATTAAGCAAGATATTGTCTGTTGCTTAATATGTGTTGTGATTCTATGTAATAATCCAAAAAACTTCTATAAGCTACGTCACTTAAATTATTGGTTAAAATGTGCTTGGGAAATACACCGTCACTCCATACAAATAGCTCTTTGATGTGGGTGGCACGGTGGCTCAGTGGTTAGCACTGTTGCTTCACAGCGCCAGAGACCCGGGTTCAATTCCCGCCTCAGGCGACTGGCTGTGTAGAGTTTGCACGTTCTCCCTGTGTCTGCGTGGGTTTCCTCCAGGTGCTTTGGCTTCCTCCCATAGTCCAAAGATGTGCAGGTCAGGTGAATTGGCCATGCTAAATTGCCCCTAGTGTTAGGTATAGGGGTAAATGTGTGGGTGGCGGGTCGGTGTGGACTTGTTGGCCCAAAGGGCCTGTTTCCACACTGTAATATAATGTAATCTAAAAATACTCCCAGAGGTAAGAGGGATGGTATTAGATTTCTTAATACTGATTTATTTTTTATATTCTCTAAATTTTGAATTACTTTTTTTTGTATAATGTTCTAGTGCATATTCAATATGCAGGACAGAGCAGTTGGTCACAGTGTATAAAACGAGTTAATTTGCAAACTTGCAGTGGTTTCCCAAACTTTTACATATAAAATGAAACAAGTCTTCAGATATTGCATCAAAGTGTTTGGCTTTTTATTTCTCTCTGAATTATTTCTTGCAAATCTGAAGCAAGGATTTCAAAGTAGTATCAGCATAACAAAACCTGTTTCATTGATTTACTCTTTCTAACCCCTGTAAATCTACAGCCAAACTGGCCCCTCAGATATTCATATTGTCCTATCTCTCTTTGTGTAAAATTGCAATGCGTATTCACAGCGCCAGGGACCCGGGTTCAATTCCATCCTTGGGAGACTGTCTGTGAGCAGTTTGTACATTATCCCCATGTCTGCGTGGATTTCCTCCAGGTGATCCAGTTTCTTCCCACAGTCCAAAGATTTGGAGGTTAGGGTGAATTGGCCATGGTAACTTGCCCACAGTGTTCAGTGATGTGTAGGTTAGGTGCATTCATCAGGGGTAAATGTAATGCAATAAAATAGGGAAATGGGTCTGGGTGGGTTACTCTTTGGAGGGTCAGTGTGGACTTGTGAGGGCAAATGACCTGTTTCCCCACTGTATGGATTCTATGATTCTATATAAACACACTGATGGACAATTTGAGCCAACCATACCATGTCTGTATTTGTGCTCCAGTCAACTTTTCTCCTGTAAACTCTATCAATATAAATTTGTTGTTTCTCCCTTCTATGGTTATATAGCTTTCCTTTAAATGCATTCATACTGTTTGTCTCAAACTTTCCACTTGTTATTACTCATTCTGACTGCTAGCTGGGTAAAGATGTTTCTTTTGAATTCCTCCTTCTAGTAACAATTTCTTGTCACGTGGTTCCAATTTTGCTGTTCTCCACAATTGATAAAGCGACCAACTCCATTCCCAATTGGAATAATCCAGTTCTAATGTAATTCTTGTAAATATTATTTGTACCCTTTCCATGACTCATGCATCCCTTTCCGTAATGTAGTGAGAAGAACTGTATATTATACTATAAATGTGACCCAACAAGGTTCAATATTATCATATAACTTCTCTACTTTTCAACTCTAATCATCTAAAAACAATCCTGCGATTTGGATTATCTCTGTTACAGTTTTATGATCCTGCATTGCAGGTTTTATTGATTTAAGTATTTGTTCCTTTGCTCCTCTGTCCCTGTAAAATTCTTACTTACAAGTAAAATGACCAATTTTTTCCTTAAGTGGGAGGTATTCCATTTTATTAACAGTATTGAAATTCATTTGACGATTATATGTAAACTCTGCAAATTAATGAGGCTTTGCATTTGTTATGCTTAATATTGACTATTACCAAGTTTAGTGTCAAAATTATATATTACATTCCTGAATCTAAATTGCATACAAACTGTGAACAATATTGATCCTTCTCAAAACTTAAGTCTGCTCCCTGATTGCCTTTCAGTCAACTAGTTATCTATTCAGTAAATTGGCTCCGAGGAGCAGGAAAATCGATGTTTCGGGCAAAAGCCCTTCATCAGGAATAGCGACAGGAAGCCTCCATCCCATCACCTCCATCCCCACCTCCATTCACCTATTGTACTCTTTGCTACCTTCTCCCCACCCTACCCCCACCCCCATTTATCTCTCCACCCTGGAGGCTCCCTGTCTCTATTCCTGATGAAGGGCTTTTGCCCAAAACGTTGATTTTCCTGCTCTTCGGATGTTGCCTGACATGCCGTGCTTTTCCAGCACCACTATGATCTAAACTCTGGTTTCCAGCATCTACAGTCCTCCTTTTTGATTATGCACTAACCTTATAGATTTTTTTTGTATCTTATCACTTTTTTTTGGAAATCTAAGTTGTGTTACATCTATCTTATGTTTATTTTTTTCTCTGTTGCCTTAATGTTTTTCTTAACATTTCTGTTTGTCTTTCTTATCTATCTCCATTTAATTTTCTGTTCCTTTTCACTTTTAGAATATCATGTGCAATTCTGGTCTCCTTCCTATTGGAAGGATGTTGTGAAGCTTGGAAGAGTACAGAAAAGATGTTGCCAGGATGTTGCCAGGGATGGAGCGTTTGAGCTATAGGGAGAGGCTGAATAGGCTCAGACTGTTTTCCTTGGAGCATGGGAGGCTGAGGGGTGACCATATAGAGGTTTATAAAGTCATGAAGGGCATGGCTAGGGTAAGTAGACAAGGTCTTTTCCCTGGGCTGGAGGAGTCCAGAACTAAAGGGTAGAGGTTTAGGGTGAGAGGAGAAAGATTTAAAAGGGACCTGAGAGGCAACTTTTTCTTGCAAACGGTAGTGCATGTATGGAATGAACTGCCAGAGGAAGTGGTGGAGGTTGGTACAATTACAACATTTAAAAGGCATCTGGATGGGTATGTGAATAGGAAGGGCCAAATGCTGACAAATGGGACTAACTTAGTTTAGGATATCTCGTCAGCATGGACAATTTTAACTAAGGGGTTTGTTTCCATTATGCACTTCTCTATAACTCTAAATGAAATGTTAACTCAATCCATCTTACTTCTGGGAAATTTCCTTCAATTTTTTATATCATTTTTGTTGTACCCATTCTTCTTTTCAAGTTATATGTTTTAGATTATACCATCTAGTGGTACTTTGTATGGTGGTGCAATCACCCCACTGAAGAACATGTGAAGACAACTCACAATATTGACCAGATAATCTGTTTTGATGATGTTGGCTGAGGGAATAATATTAGCAATTGAACTCCCTTGCCCTGAGATCTTTTCTGTCCATTTGAGAAACAGATTTTAGTGAATTGCTTCATCCGAAAGACAGCATCTCTTAGAATGCAGCATTTGTCCAATGCTGTCATGTGTCAACTTAGATGTCTGTGTCTCTTGATTGGGATCCAGATGCTGCAGTATCAGTGAGTGATGCCTATAAGTATTCAAGCAATTGTACAGAAGTTATGATGCAATATTGGAAAATAAGTAAAAATATTGGAAGTAGTGCTCCAATCTCAACCACAATCTTAACCTTCCTTCACTCCACTGGACATTGAAAACTTTGGGTAGAATCACCCCAGATCCTGAACGATGTGGGCTATGGAAAGAAATTGGGGAAAGTTGAATGAAATGTTCAGAGGGACACATCTCAACATTGAGACTGAAAAGTTGCATTTTCAAACCAAGCCCCCGATTTTGAGAGGGGGTTCTCATGAGTGAGCAGTGAGGCCTGTTAATGGGGATGATCGCTTATTATCAACTTCATTGCGTATTAATTTCACCTCATTAACATGGGGCCTACCATCCTACCACCTACTCAATTGGAACAAAATCCTAAATGTTGCCTCATCAGGCATTGCTTGTTAATCTTTTATTAGCCACATGAGTGTTTTTCGGGTGGTGGAAAAATATAGAATAAAGTTTTTCTAAAGTCTTTATTTATTGTGTCACTTATACACACACATACACAAAATCAGCCATGGGTGATTTGGGGGGATAAAATAAAAATAAACTGGAGTATCAGGGGTTCTGCTTACTCTAGTAGCTCACTAGGTCAGTGTTATATACTGTGTACAGAGGAATCTCAATTATCTGAATATCAATTATCTGAATATCAGATTATCCGAAGGAGATCTCGAGGTCCCGATAAAACAATACATCAAAGACGTGTTTTCAACACTGCTCGTGTCTTTTGTTTACAGTAATTAAAGATTAACTCGGTCACTGAAATGCTACTGAGAACAGTCCTGGACATCGATGGGAGCACAGGCACCATCTTCAAATGACTGACCGCCTGCCCACTCATCTCTCTCTCTCTCTCTTCCCCCCCACACTGTTCCTGGAGTTTGACACAGGCATGTACCCTAAACCCTCCTTCCCCAGATAATCTCTCCAACATTGTCCTGTAAAGGGCAAAGGTGGAACCTGTCAAAAAGTTGCAGCTAAAGGGAGTGTATTTGTGTGTGTGCTAGTTGGAGACTCACGCCCCCCCAAAGGCAGCAGCAATCTAGTTGTTGGTTTCCAGTCCGGCTGTCCCAGAGAGGGATGGGGACAGTATTGGGCAGGGGTGGGGGGAGAGCGGGCAGAAAAGGGGGTGGGGTTGGATGTGGGGGGGGGGCGGTGACAGGGTGCAGGGTTAGATAGGGTTGGGGTGGGGAGTGTGGGAGCAGATTGGGGGGCGGGTTTGGACGGAGAAGGCGGGTGGACAGTGTTGGATGGGGAGTGCATGGGGGGGTGGGGGTGGTATTGGATGGAGTGGGGGCAGTGGGGGGGTGGGGGTGCACAGGCACGGTTATGGACGGAGCTGGGGGCAGCCTGGTGGGGGGGGTGTGGTGTTGAATGGGGTAGGGGCAGGGGGCATACGGTGAGTGGTTTTGGCCGAACCGGGGGGGGGGGGGGGTGGTGGAGTGTGGTGGTGTTGGACGGGTTTGAGGGTGGCAGGGGGAGCGGTGTTGGACGGGGTGGGGGCAGGGTTGGACAGGGCAGGCAGGGGGCAGTGTTGGATGGGTAGTGTACGGGGGGGGGGGGTAGTATTGGATGGGGTGGGGGCAGGGGGTGCAAGGTGGCACACAGGCATGGTTTTGGACAGTGTTGGGGTTGGTCAGGGTGGGGTTGAACAGGGAGGGGCTGGAGGCGGGTGGGGGTTGCATGGTGGGTGGTTTTGGCAGGGCTGGGGGGAGGGTGTGGTTTTGGACCGGGTTGGTGGTGGGCAGAACAAAATAGTGCCCGCCCATCTCGTTCAGATAAGTGAGGTTCCTCTGTCGTTGAGAAAAAGTGAGAAGAAAAGAGATATTCAAGGGCCTTCTTGTGGCACAGTGGTAGTGTCCCTACCCTAGGACTGAGAGATCTGGATTCAAGTCCCACCTGCTCCAGAGATGTGCAATAACATCTCTGAAATGGTTGATTTGAGAAAAAGGTTAATAATAAAAAGAAAATTTTCAAGCACCCTCTTGTGGAACAGTGATGGTATCCCTACTCCTGGAAAAATTAAAACGCTGAGAATTCCTGACATGAAAGTCCAAGTGGATACCTGGTGACTCCAGCTCACTGCTTGCTCCTTGGACCCTCAGGTCTCAGTGAATGTTTCACGGGCTACAACTGCTTACATCTCATGAGTCTATGGACTTTGGCATTTGACACACACCAGCCTCACCACCTCCTTATGGCACTTTGATCGACTGACAGTATACATCTTCACTTTAATGCTGCACTTCAAATTGTACTGACACCATGTCACAGGGATGGACACCCAATGCACATCCTGGACCAGGCTACATCTCAGAGCTTTCAATTGACAGAAGGACATTCTCTGTGAAACTCGATGAAAAAGTCACTTAGCCAATTTCTAGATTCAGCCTTTAGGTTTCCTTTTACCAGTGACTCTTTATGTAAACTGTTCATGTAGAAATAAACTTGCATTCAAATAGCATGCTTGATGACCTCAGGACATCCCTCAGCTCTTTACAGCTAATTAAGTACTGTTGAAGTGTAATCACTATTGTAATGTCAGAAACAACCTCAATTCCATGCATCAATAATCCCCGGACCTTGGAATAAATGCTTGAGCTCACATCAACAATGTTGAGTGCTGGATTTTGAATCAATTATCTGCTTTCTGTGAGTACAAATACAGTTTATATTAAGACTTTTTAAATTGCAACATGAATTGGTCCATTGGCATGCTTTAGTTTCATCAGTGGTGAAAACATCCCTGTCCAACACCGCCCCCTCCGACCACCCCCAACACTGTCCAAAACCATGCCTGTGCCCCCCCCCTGCACCCCCTGCCCCCACCCCATCCAATACTACCCCCATCCCCCCGTACACTCCCCATCCAACACTGCCCCCCCGCCTACCCTGTCCAACCCTGCCCCCACCCCATCCAACACTGCTCCCCCCGCCACCCCCAAACCCGTCCAACACCACACCCGTCCAACAAAATATGCTGAAAATCACAACGGGTCAGGCAACATCCATGCAGAGAGAGAGCAAGCTAACATTTTGAGTCTACATGACTCTTCATCAGAGCAGATTTCAGCATTTGCAGTAATTTTAATGTAATTTTAAATTAAAGTTCCTACCTTTAGGCTCTCTGGTGAGATAAACATAAACATGTAGGGGGACGAGCTGAGAATAGTTCACAGGTCGGCGCAACATTGAGGGCCGAAGGGCCTGTTCAGTGCTGTATGGTTCGATGTTCTATGTTCTATATGTAGAAATTGATCAAACCTCTGGCCAGCAAGCATTGACTAAAACAGCAAAATATAGAGAAAGCCAAAACCAATGTCTGTTTTCTCCTCTGTAAGTAAAGACGGTCAAGTTCTGAATGGCTTCATGAATTGTGAGCGCACGTAAAAATTTCCTTCTATGAATAAAGTATATTTCTGCAATAAAAAATAAATTGCTCCTACCTTTAATTTCACCAGATTCAGAACCTGATCTTCCAAGCGATACGAGCCCATCTTTTACTACCCATGTAATTAATTTTTTGTTTCATAAAGTATCTGAGGCATCTTGTTTTACAACAGGCAATGGAAGAAGAAATTTAGAATATTCAGCAACTCAAAGTTTATCTTATTTTGTTTCCAGTTCAAGTAGAATGCGCATGCTTTTCACAAAGCCAGTCTGTGTTTTGATGATTGCTTTGGGAATTGGAGTTTTAATGCAAGTTAAATATTTTGATCAAGTGCATGATGATTCATGGTTGACATCACTAATCCTGGTGAGATTTGAAATGTTCAGGTAATTTGAGAGTCTGAAACTGGCAACCCTTCAGGAGACTGATCAACCATTTAGATTTCAGGTCTACTCAATAGTTACACCACGCAGTGATGCTTTACATTTCATTTCTGGTGGCGCTCCTTGTGTTGTTACCTGTTGGTTGAGCATGTTGGCATTCAGAGATGTAATTGACTGGTTGGACTGAGTCAGTTAAAAAAAATCTTGAGCACTTAGCAGCAACAAAATAGTATTTCTGAACCATAAATTGTAAAATTTGGATCAGCGACAGAGAGGCCAGAAGATACCAGCCACAAAAATGTACTTTGTTAGTGTCTGATCTTTGTTGTTCAGAGGACAGTGTTGGCTCCAAAAGGCATTTACAGCATGTGCACATACTTCTGGTGCGAGGTCACTGTTCCTCCATATTTCAAGAAAGCTTGAATACATTTGTGCTCTGCTTTTCTGAAAGGTTAACAGTTTGAAGGAGTACAAGATGATTACAGATCTCCACTGGATGCAGTGTGCCATTGAGTACTTACATGTAGGAGGAGAAAGTAAGGACTGCAGATGCTAGAGATCAGAGCTGAAAATGTGTTGCTGGAAAAGCGCAGCAGGTCAGGCAGCATCCTTCAGCCAGGTGATGGCTGAAGAAGGGCTCATGCTCGAAACATCGATTCTCCTGCTCCTTGGATGCTGCCTGACCTGCTGCGCTTTTCCAGCAACACGTTTTCAGTACTTACATGTAGCTTTGGATAGTGCCACACCACAACTTCAAAATGGGCCATGGCATGACTGGATTCTAATCTGTTAGTGTCCAGCTGGAGTGTGAACAGAAGCAATCCATCATGCCTGGTGTACTAATGACAATCATACTGCCCCCTTGCTGTGCTGTGCCAAGTCAACTTCAGCTACCACATCAAACCAGAGGGTGGGCCCTAACAATTGAACTGCTCAAACAATACTTCCACTATCTTGATCATTCTGATAGACCCTTACCCTTTCATGGTGGTCTGCAGCATCTTGTGCAACCTCACCATGATCAAGAAAACAATTTCTGCCACTTGACAAATGGTGACCTGCTGAGGGAAAAGCAACACACATTAAAATAAAACCTTTTACTGCCAAGACATGATCACTGCATCCAATGGCAATGTCAGCCAATGTAATTCCCATTCCTACTTCAGAAGCAGTCCCATTTCTTTACTTCCCATGCTGCTGGACATTACACTGTCTTCTTGGCTAAAGTAAAACACACATGCCAAAACAATCACATAAATTAAACATTTGCAAAGTAAACATCAATAACTCATCTTTGCAGGATGGTACAGGATGACCTGATTCAGGCATGCTTCATTAAACTGAGGCAGTTAGTCCACTTGGCACCCCCAACATTGACTCCTCACCCTCAGATGCCAGCACAGATCTGTTCTCAAAGACACTAATTGCACATCTTTAATTCCAGTCATACTAATCTTCACAAAGCAGAGGATCAACTGGCAGGCAGCAGGTGAAAATGAGTAAGACGGGACAGTGAAGCAGTGATCCGTATGTTATATTTCATGAGCATGAAACAGAAATATGACAGTGTGACACCATCTTGAACACTCAAGTGAATACTTTTATACAAAGGAAATACTCTTGTGCACTGATAAATCAACATTTTTCCCTTCTTTCCGATTCCTCAGCAGTGCCTTGTAGCTTTGACACATGTCAGAGGAGGCTGCTCAGATTACGTTTATCAATGCTTAACTGTTTTTTGTTGATGTTCTTGGGGTTTTGATGAGGACCTTAGTGAAGTATGCTCACATGAAGGATCAGACTGGACAGTAAAGACAGAAGGCAGCTTGTAGGACACTGAATTAAGGACCAAGGGATGAGGAGTGAATCAGTTTGGATAGAGTCTCTACTCCAATCTGACCTCTCACTATCTTCCCTCTCACTGTTTATTTGTTCCTCCCTGCTAGTCACATGGGCACATTACTGCACTTCAGTGAGGCATTGAATAAGTAAGGTGATGTTTTCTTCAATTCTAAATAAGGTTTCAAACTACAGGCTATTGGGTAGGATCAGTTGCCTTGTCATTTTTGGAATTCCATGAAGGATCCCACTCTCTCTGCATAGATGCAAATGTCAGCAGAAGATCTGACACATCAAGGCACTTCTGTGAGACGCTTTCCCCACTTGCTGTCCAATCAAGTGCTTCAACACTAGCAATGCTGACATCACTCTTTCTGTTTTGACTTTTATCCTGAAATATGCTTTCCATCATCAGCCCCTAAATCTCAGCAGTTCTATTCAACCATTAGAGAGTGTCCTGTGGCTTCCAGTGGGGGCTCTTCACTGCTGGATGTCTCCAGCATCTGTTCCTGATCACTTGTGACAGCCAAGATACCTGTTCTGGTTCTCCAGCAAGGTGCATGAGTCTGTATTATTTTCACAAGCCCAGTGATAGTGTACCTTTAGAGTTAGTAACCTGTTCTGAGGACGTTCTGTGTTCCTCCTGAAAGAGCCTTTTCCAACCCATGAGAGATTAATGACCTGTATTAGAACTGACAAATTGAGAGTGTTCTCAGCTGTCTTTGGGCATGTTATCATTTTTCACTTCATTTCATTTTGCCTGCTGACATCCAGTCAACATGAGTGAATGTTGTGCCATGTGGCTGTGTGATATTACTTCTGTCACTATGTAACTGGCAGACTCCCATCTATCTCTTCAAATCCAATGACCATGCAGACTGAGACCCAGCTTATCTCCAGAGCCACCTGCTCTGCAGCTGTCATCATTGAGATGACTAGACAACCACCTCCAGTTTTCCATGGTGACCTGTGTTTTTTTTTCTAAAGACAACAAGTGAGAAATGGAACATTTTCAGAAGATTGAAGGACAGCACTTTTGAACAATCACTGGATAGACATAACATAGGGCGGTGGTGGTGGTGTGGGTGTTAATGTCACTGGACTAGTAATCCAGGGACCCAGATTAATTTTCTGAGGATAAGGGACAGTGGGGGCTGCAAATACTGGAAAGTCAGAGTTGATAAAATGTGTAGCTGGAGAAGACACAGCAGGTCAAGGAGTAGCAGAGTTGATGTTTTGGGCAGGATGCTTCATCAGGACTAGCCTGTCAGTCCTGATGTAGGGTCTTACTCGAAACTTGGACTCTCCTACTCTTCTGATGCTCCTTTACCTGTTATGGTTTTTTTCAGCTCCACAGTTTATCAACTCTGTGGATAAGGGTTCAAATCTCACCATGGCAGCTGGGATGAATTTAAACAATCATAGAATCCCTACCATGTGGAATCAGGCCATTCAGCCCATTGAGTCCACACCAACCCAATCCTTGTACCCCTATATTCCCAAATATAATCCACCTAACCTGCACATCCCTGGACACCCTGGGTAATTCAGCACAGCCAATCTACCCGACTTGCACATCCCTGGATATTATGGGCAATTCAGCATAGCCATTCTACCAAACCTGCACATCTTTGGACAGTGGGAGGAAACTGGAGCACCTGGAGAAAAACCATGCAGACACAGGGAGAATGTGCAAACTCCACACAGACAGTCACCCAAGGGTGGAATTGAACCCGGGTCCCT